>NC_069504.1:48333829-48551329 GCF_027579735.1 Bombina bombina | reverse complement strand
AGCTACTACTCTTAGAGGATCCCACACTCAAAAAAATCTTTCCAAAACCCCCAATCCTGGCATACAGAAAACCACCTAACCTAAAACAGAAATTGGTACATAGGAAGCTACCCCTTGAGAAAAAGAACACTCAGAATGGAACCAAGTGCTGCTATAAAGCACTCTGCAAACTGTGTCAACACGTTTGTGAAAGCAGCACAGCAAACCACAATAATAAATCTTATAACATTAAAGGGGCATATTCATGTATATCTGCAAATGTGGTATACATGATACATTGCACTGCATGTGAAATGGGATGCTATATTGGAGAAACAAGCCAAAAACTGCACCTTCGAATGAACTTACACAGACACTCAATCAAAAACCACTGTGAAACAAAATACTGCACCCCTGTTGGTCACCATTTCACCCAACCTGACCACTCCATCCAAAACCTCAAAATCAAAATTCTCAGAGGCAACTTCAAAAACACCATGGAAAGAAAAACCTTTGAAATGAAAATGATAATGCACTTCAACCTGTTTAATTCTGGACTAAATGTGGACTCTGGATTCTTAACACATTATCAAAATTTTTTGTAATATACTTTCATTTAGTCAATTACATTGTATATTCCACATTCTTTATACATAGGTACACAGGTAAGCCTATGTCCACACTTTTGTCCTTTTTTTTTTTTTTACTTTTGTACTCCCCCTGTATATACAATTTCACATCTTTATAGATATTGATTCAATGTTGATATATAACTTTATGTCAGTATATGCTCTATGTATAGCTATATATTTCCCCTGTCTGTTCTCCTACACTGGACACTGTCTGCCTGTTACCTAAGCCCCCCTCATGATTTTTACGACACCTCCTCCTCTCCCTGCACTTTCTGTCTTCTTAGCTATTCTGTGTTTTAAGATATAATCTGTAAATTCCATTGAATTGGTCAGTATTGCTTCAGACTTGATAAAGGAAGGAACTCTTCCGAAAGCTTGTCAACTTATAAATGTATAGTTAGTCCAATAAAAAAAGTATCATTGCTCAATGCAATACTCTTGTTATTTTGATATCTAAATCTCTGGACTAACATGGCTACTGCAATCAACGTGACTATGGAAGATACTGAATATAGCCATAATAAGAAGCAAATCATGAAACTGATCACAAAAGAAACACAGATCAACAGTGATATATACTTCCTATCATCCTGCAAAAAAATGAATCTCATTCCAAATGGACTGAAAATTAAGAATCCACTTGCAACCACTCATAACTGTGAGTATGCTGAAAAACTTTGCAGACGTACCAGTGAGAAACTGAGAAATAACCTAATTCATCAACTATACAGCAAAAAGCAAATAATAAAAGACCAAAAGCAGCTCCTACTACAAAAACTACAAGAAAATAATGGGTACAATGAAGAAATTAAAAAAGAAATGCAACACTTCCACAAAACACAACAACAAAATTTTATCAAGAAGAAAAAGAAGAAACTTGCATGCCTGTCACAAAACAGAATAAAACACCAAATGCAAGAAAACAGAGCTCCAGGTGACAGATCAACTACAACAACAAATGACCAAACGTCAACAGACAATAACAGCACCTCATTTAAAACTCAAACTGTCACCAACCAAGAAAACCACACAGAAAACTCAGGGATTGTGAACCTTTCAAACTACCACCTGTCAGGGCCAGAGATATCAGTACTGTGTAAAGGATTATCATTCTGTCCAAGTACAAATCTAGACAAAATCCAACTGTACTCAGACTTAGAGGAATTCTTCAGGAGATTGCAACTAAAAGAATTCTTCTATGACAAAGAAAATACCAGCACTAGGGAGGACTACAATGAAAAGAAAAAGAACACAATCTTCACACCTGCAGCAGGACGCAACACAAAATTGGACAGCTATATTGAAAGCTTTCGGTTGAGAACTGCATCTCTGCTCAACACACAGCAGAAAAGAATAATGTATAACCTCTCACACTTAGAAAAAAACGCTATAAAAAACTTAAGAAATAATGAAAATATTACCATTAAGCCTGCGGACAAGGGAGGAGCAGTGGTGATCATGAATACACAGGACTACATCACAGAGGGAAATAGACAATTATCAGATCAAACTTATTACAAAAAACTGGAAAAGGACCCCACCCAGGAATACACTTTGCAACTTCGAAAAATAATTAAAACATTCCCTAAACACACGCAACATAAACTGGACAAACTGGTGCCCTCTAACCCTAGCATAGGGACATTCTACATGCTCCCAAAAATCCACAAACCAGGGAACCCAGGAAGACCAATAATAACAGGTTGACTGAGCAACTATCGGGCCTAGTGGAGAATATTCTTAAGCCCTTAGTTATTAACACCACTAGCTTTATAAAAGACACCACTGATTTTCTTAACAAAATCAGCCAGATAACAGAATTGCCAGAGGATACTATACTTGTGACAATGGATGTGGAATCCCTGTACAGCAATATTCCACATAAAGATGGTATTGATGCCTGCTTAAACTTTCTTTCCTCCAACAGCCCTAACCAGACATATAGTGCTTCTACAGTCAGTAAACTTACAGAATTTATACTTACTCACAATTATTTCATCTTCAACCACTCCATCTACTTACAAACCATGGGAACAGCCATGGGCACCAAAATGGCACCACAGTACGCAAACCTCTTCATGGCTGACTTAGAGCAGAGATTCCTAGCCACTCACCCTCACAAACCCTTCAAATACTTTCGCTACATCGATGATATTTTCATCATATGGACAGAAGGAGAAAAAAACCTTGAACATTTTCATAAATCATTTAATCTATTTCATGCATCAATCAAGCTTAAAATGAACTTTTCTAGAGACTGTGTAAGCTTCCTGGATACAACAATATCCATCACAAATGGCAAACTGCACTCATCTGTATACAGGAAACCAACAGATAGATGCAGCTACCTCCACAGCTCCAGCTCCCACCCCAATCACATTAAAAAATCCATAATCTACAGTCAGGCTACAAGATACCACAGAATTTGCTCAGATACCAAGGACCGTGACAAACACCTCATCACACTGTCCCAATCATTCAGAGAAAAAGGATACAAAACAAGGATTATAAATAAAAAAATTAACTCTGCCCTCAATACTCCACGTGAACACTTACTACAATGCAGGGAGAAGAAAAACATATCACGTATCCCACTAGTAGTCAAATACAACCCTGCTGTGGAAGGGATACGAAAAATCATAAAAGACTTACAGCCACTACTCTTAGAGGATCCCACACTCAAAAAAATCTTTCCAAAACCCCCAATCCTGGCATACAGACAACCACCTAACCTAAAACAGAAATTGGTACATAGGAAGCTACCCCTTGAGAAAAAGAACACTCAGAATGGAACCAAGTGCTGCTATAAAGCACTCTGCAAACTGTGTCAACACGTTTGTGAAAGCAGCACAGCAAACCACAATAATAAATCTTATAACATTAAAGGGGCATATTCATGTATATCTGCAAATGTGGTATACATGATACATTGCACTGCATGTGAAATGGGATGCTATATTGGAGAAACAAGCCAAAAACTGCACCTTCGAATGAACTTACACAGACACTCAATCAAAAACCACTGTGAAACAAAATACTGCACCCCTGTTGGTCACCATTTCACCCAACCTGACCACTCCATCCAAAACCTCAAAATCAAAATTCTCAGAGGAAACTTCAAAAACACCATGGAAAGAAAAACCTTTGAAATGAAAATGATAATGCACTTCAACCTGTTTAATTCTGGACTAAATGTGGACTCTGGATTCTTAACACATTATCAAAATTTTTTGTAATATACTTTCATTTAGTCAATTACATTGTATATTCCACATTCTTTATACATAGGTACACAGGTAAGCCTATGTCCACACTTTTGTCCTTTTTTTTTTTTTAACTTTTGTACTCCCCCTGTATATACAATTTCACATCTTTATAGATATTGATTCAATGTTGATATATAACTTTATGTCAGTATATGCTCTATGTATAGCTATATATTTCCCCTGTCTGTTCTCCTACACTGGACACTGTCTGCCTGTTACCTAAGCCCCCCTCATGATTTTTACGACACCTCCTCCTCTCCCTGCACTTTCTGTCTTCTTAGCTATTCTGTGTTTTAAGATATAATCTGTAAATTCCATTGAATTGGTCAGTATTGCTTCAGACTTGATAAAGGAAGGAACTCTTCCGAAAGCTTGTCAACTTATAAATGTATAGTTAGTCCAATAAAAAAAGTATCATTGCTCAATGCAATACTCTTGTTATTTTGATATATATATATACACATACATAAACACAATATTTATATATATATATATATATATATATATATATATATATATATGTATATATATATGTGTGTGTGTATGTGTTTATATGTGTAAATAAGTATGAACAATATACATACATAAAAACATATATACACATATATAGACGTACACACACACTCATATATATAAATATTTAAATTGGAGAGTTGAACAGACTCTGGCGTTTTGTCATGGATCTATAAATAGTTATTTTATGAGAGTAAAAAAAATATGGCAAGTAAATGTTTATGTTCAAGTGTGCGTGTATATGGTGAGTGTGTGTGTGTGTGTAGCGTGAGTGTGCTTAGTGTATTGTGCGTGTGTAGAGCAGTGTGCGTGTATGTGTGGGTATAGTGAGTGTGTGTGTATATGTTGAGAATGTGTAGTGTGAGTGTGTGTGTGTAGTGCAGTGTGCATGTGTAGAGCAGTGTATGTGTGGGTATAGTGAGTGTGTATATGGTGAGGGTGTGTGTGTAGTGTGAGTGTGTGTAGTTCAGTTCGCATGTGTAGAGCAGTGTGCGTGTATGTGTGGGTATAGTGAGTTTGTGTGTATATGGTAAGGGTGTGTGTGTGTGTGTGTGTGTAGCGTGAGTGTGCTTAGTGTATTGTGCGTGTGTAGAGCAGTGTGCGTGTATGTGTGGGTATAGTGAGTGTGTGTGTATATGTTGAGAATGTGTGTGTGTAGTGTGAGTGTGTGTGTGTGTAGTGCAGTGTGCATGTGTAGAGCAGTGTATGTGTGGGTATAGTGAGTGTGTATATGGTGAGGGTGTGTGTGTAGTGTGAGTGTGTGTAGTTCAGTTTGCGTGTGTAGAGCAGTGTATGTGTGGGTATAGTGAGTGTGTGTATATGGTAAGGGTGTGTGTGTGTGTAGTGTGAGTAGTGCAGTTTGCATGTGTGTGTGTATATGGTGAGGGGTTGTGTAGTGCAGTGTGCGTGTGTAGTGCAGTGTGAGTATATGTGTGTGTGGTTAATGTATATGAAGTGATACTCAAAAAGTGCTATCCCCCAAATATGCCCCATATTCACTATAAATATTCAAATGAATGCAATATAAATCATTAGTATATTTGTTATTCTTTAAATTAGGCGATTACTTACCTATAGCACGCTGGGGAGCTGTGCTCATCCTCTTCTTCTTCAAAGACTCCTGAGCAACGCTAAAAGGAACATTAATGCTGTGAATCCCAGAGCGAGCGCTAAAGGACCTTCTCCTTTAGCGCAGACGGGGGTGCGCTAAATACAACTTATTCACAGAGTCCAGGACAGCTCTAATAGGAGAATTAGGCCCTGGACTCTGTGAAGAAGGGTCAGATTAGCGCAGTCCTCTGCCCGCGCTAACAGAGAAGGTCCTTTAGCACAGACTCTAAGATTTGCCACACTAATATTAGCGCAACCCAGAACTCTATAAAGAAGTGGATTACCGTGGCTCCCCAGCCCACTATACGTAAATAATAGGGATGGGCGAATGTGCAAATTTTCTAATTTCGAATGTAGAACGAATGTTATTACTGAAATTCGAATTCTAAATTCGAATGTCGATAAGAACGAATATTCTTAAAAATTCGAAAATCGAATGTTATTTACAGTTTTCGAATGTCACTTTCGAATTCGAATGTTTATAATTATATCGAATGTCTACATTCGAAATTCAAATTCGAATATAAATTCGAATTTTTCGAATTCGAATATAAATTCGAATTTTCGAATTCGAATATTGCATAATTCGAATATTACATTTAAAAGCATTAGAAATACTATTACAATCTAAATTCTAATTTTTCAAATTCGAATACACGTATTGCATAATTCGAATATTACATTTAAAAAAAAGCATTAGAAATACTATTACAATCTAAATTCGAATTTTTCTAATTCGAATACACGTATTGCATAATTCGAATATTACATTTAAAGAAAAAGCATTAGAAATACTATTACAATCTAAATTCGAATTTTTCGAATTCGAATACACGTATTGCATAATTCGAATATTACATTTAAAGAAAAAGCATTAGAAATACTATTACAATCTAAATTCGAGTTTTTCGAATTCGAATATTGCATAATTCGAATATTACATTTAAAGAAAAAGCATTAGAAATACTATTACAATCTAAATTCGAATTTTTCGAATTCGAATGTTGCATAATTCGAATATTACATTTAAAGAAAAAGCATTAGAAATACTATTACAATCTAAATTCAAATTTTTCGAATTCGAATATTTTTGAATGTAATCGTAAAATTCGAAACCGAACATTCGAAAATCGAATGTTAGAATGTTATGTAAACATTCGAAATTCGATTCGAACGAATGTGTTAAAATTCGTGCCGTTTTTCGAATGTTGCGAAAACATTCGCCCATCCCTAGTAAATATCCCACAGATGACACTGTGCCACCTACAAAACAAATGTAAACGTTAATGAATATTCAGTATTCGGTTCATTTTTAAACTAGCTGATTTGTCCAAAACTAATTATTCAGTGCAGCACAAGTCTACTGGATTTGTAAAGAAGAATTAAGGAGGGATATAATGAGATATTATTTATTATTTTTCCTAGTAATTCCTTTTTTATTATTCTCACCAAACATTGCCATGAACTCTACTTTTTATTGGGTAATATTATTCAATACCTATTCTGGGGGTAACAAAATAGCTATTTTGTATAATCTCTCTCCTCATTTTCAACCAACTCCCTAAAATCAAAGTGATATTTTTCTTTTGTGTTCTTTTCAAACAGAACAAACTCCTGAAATATAATGAATTTCAATTAATAAATCTCAAGATATTCTTTCATCCTTACAAAAGAAACCGTTTGATTGTCTTTTATACACATTGTTCATTCTTTACTTTCAAGGTAATGACAATTTCAAAAACTAGAATTAAACAAACTGTACTTTTCTTTGAAAGAGCTCATACAAATAATATTACATGACTATTTATATGAGCTTTTCACAGAATATTTAATAAATGAGTATTTCCTTTTTTCTCTTGATTACATGATTCTTGTGAGAAATGTGTAATGACCGTAAATAATTACACCCACTGCATTATGTAAAATAGAACTATGCAAACCAGAGGCTTTTAAATTACAAAATTATTATTTATCATACAAATGTGTGCTTGTTCCTCAATTTATTTCTGCAAAATAATTACCTACTTTTGAATTATTTTTGTGTTATTTTTTTCAGCAACCTAGAAATCTAAAGATCTGTCTCAAAGTAGCTCCAGCAAAGGAGGTGCTGAAGGAAGTCATATTCTTACTATCATATATCTATCTATCTATCTATCTATCTATCTATCTATCTATCTATCTATCTATCTATCTATCTATCTATCTATCTCTATCTATCTATATATCTATCTATCTATCTATCTATCTATCTATCTATCTATCTATCATCTATCTATATATCATCTATCATCTATCTATTATCTATCCATCTATCTATTTATCTGTATCTCTATCTATCTATCTATCTATCTATCTATCTATCTATCATCTATCTTTCTATCATCTATCTTTCACCTATCTATCTATTCGTCTGTGTCTGTATCTGTCTGTCTGTCTGTCTATTCAATCTATCATCTATAGTTATACCTTTCTTTTGCTCTTGTTCTCTATATCTGTCTGTGTCTCTATCTATCTATTTATCTATCTGTCTGTTTCTATCTATTCAATCTGTAATCTATACCTCTCTTTTGCTCATGTTCTCTATATCTGTCTAACATCTATTTATCTATTAATCTATCCATTATCTATTAATCTATCCATCTGTCATATTAGTCTATCCATCTAATGTATCTCAAAACAGCTTTTATAATAAAGACAATTATAAAGCAATAGGACATTGCTACTGAATACAACCAAAGATAATTTAATATACCAGAAAGACTTGGCTTAGACATTACATACTATACAATAACTGCTAAATACTGCACATTATTTTGTATGTTTACTGTCCCTTTAACTGCAAAGGGCTCCAATGCACTTATATTTCTCCAACATTGGTGTGTCCGGTCCACGGCGTCATCCTTACTTGTGGGAATATCTCTTCCCCAACAGGAAATGGCAAAGAGTCCCAGCAAAGCTGGCCATATAGTCCCTCCTAGGCTCCGCCCACCCCAGTCATTCTCTTTGCCGTTGCACAGGCAACATCTCCACGGAGATGGTTAAGAGTATGTGGTGTTTAGTTGTAGTTTTTTATTCTACTATCAAGAGTTTGTTATTTTAAAATAGTGCTGGTATGTACTATTTACTCTGAAACAGAAAAAGATGAAGAATTCTGTTTGTGAGAGGAAGATGATTTTAGCAGACAGTAACTAAAATCCTTTGCTGTTTACACATAGGACTGTTGAGATGAAGTAACTTCAGTTGGGGGAAACAGTTAGCAGACTTTTCTGCTTAAGGTATGACTAGCCATATTTCTAACAAGACTATGTAATGCTGGAAGGCTGTCATTTCCCCTCATGGGGACCGGTAAGCCATTTTCTTAGTCTCAAGCAGAATAAAGGGCTTAATATGGGCTATAAAACTGGTAGACACTTTTATGGGCAAAATCAATTGCTTTATTTGGGCATTTTATACATGTTTATGCTGGTATTTCACATTTATAAACTTGGGGAACGTTTTTTAACGTCAGGCACTATGTTAGACAACTTTTCCAGTCAGGAAGGGCCTTCCCAGTTGTAGGCTGAGCCTCATTTTCGCGCCATTACTGTGCAGTTGTTTTTGAGAGCAAGACATGCAGATGCATGTGTGAGGATCTGAAGATAGTTGGAAAAGTTCCTAGAAGGCGTCATTTGGTATCGTATTCCCCTCTGGGCTTGGTAAAGTGGCAGCAAAGGCTGTAGCTGGGACTGTAGAGGGGTTTAAAATGTAACCGGCTCCGGTTTCATTATTTTAAGGGTTAAAGCTCTGAAAATTGGTGTGCAATACCTTTAATGCTTTAAGACACTGTGGTGAAATTTTGGTAAATTTTGAACAATTCCTTTATATTTTTTCACATATTCAGTAATAAAGTGTGCTCTGTTTAAAATTTAAAGAGACAGTAACGGTTTTGTTTTAAAACGGTTTTTGTGCTTTACTGACAAGTTTAAGCCTGTTTAACATGTCTGTGCCTTCAGATAAGCTATGTTCTATATGTATGAAAGTCAATGTGTCTCCCCCTTCAAAATGATGTGATAATTGTGCCATAGCGTCCAAACAAAGTAAGGACAGTACTGTCACAGATAATGAAGTTGCCCAAGATGATTCATCAGATGAAGGGAGTAGACATGGTTCTACATCATCTCCTTCTGTGTCTATACCAGTTTTGCCCACGCAGGAGGCCCCTAGTACTTCTAGCGCGCCAATGCTTATTACCATGCAACAATTGACGGCTGTAATGGATAACTCCATAGCAAATATTTTATCCAAAATGCCTGCATATCAGAGAAAGCGCGATTGCTCTGTTTTAAACACTGAAGAGCAGGAGGGCGCTGATGATAATTGTTCTGTCATACCCTCACACCAATCTGAAGGGGCCATGAGGGAGGTTTTGTCAGATGGGGAAATTTCAGATTCAGGAAAAATTTCTCAACAGGCTGAACCTGATGTTGTGACATTTAAATTTAAATTAAAACATCTCCGTGCACTGCTTAAGGAGGTGTTATCTACTCTGGATGATTGTGACAACCTGGTCATTCCAGAAAAATTATGCAAGATGGACAAGTTCCTAGAGGTTCCGGTGCACCCCGACGCTTTTCCTATACCCAAGCGGGTGGCGGACATAGTGAATAAGGAGTGGGAGAAGCCCGGCATACCTTTTGTTCCCACTCCTATATTTAAGAAATTATTTCCTATGGTCGACCCCAGAAAGGACTTATGGCAGACAGTCCCTAAGGTCGAGGGGGCAGTTTCTACTCTAAACAAGCGCACTACTATTCCTATCGAAGATAATTGTGCTTTCAAAGATCCTATGGATAAAAAATTGGAGGGTTTGCTTAAAAAGATTTTTGTACAGCAAGGTTACCTTCTTCAACCCATTTCGTGCATTGTTCCTGTCACTACAGCAGCGTGGTTCTGGTTCGAGGAACTAGAAAAGTCGCTCAGTAGAGAGACTCCATATGAGGAGGTTATGGACAGAGTTCACGCACTTAAGTTGGCTAACTCTTTTATTTTAGATGCCGCTTTGCAATTAGCTAGATTAGCTGCGAAAAATTCAGGGTTTGCAATTGTGGCGCGCAGAGCGCTTTGGCTAAAGTCTTGGTCAGCGGATGTATCATCCAAGACAAAATTGCTTAATATCCCCTTCAAGGCTAAAACTCTCTTTGGGCCAGAATTGAAAGAGATTATCTCAGACATCACTGGGGGAAAGGGCCACGCCCTCCCACAAGATAGGCCTTTCAAAGCCAAGAATAAGTCTAATTTTCGTTCCTTTCGTAATTTCAGGAACGGACCGGCCTCTAATTCTGCATCCTCTAAGCAAGAGGGTAATGCCTCACAGACCAAACCAGCCTGGAAACCGATGCAAGGCTGGAACAAGGGTAAGCAGGCCAAGAAGCCTGTCGCTGCTAACAAAACAGCATGAAGGAGTAGCCCCCAATCCGGGACCGGATCTAGTGGGGGGCAGACTCTCTCTCTTTGCTCAGGCTTGGGCAAGAGATGTTCAGGATCCCTGGACGCTAGAAATAGTTTCTCAGGGTTATCTTCTGGAATTCAAGGAACAACCCCCAAGGGGAAGGTTCCACATGTCTCACTTATCCTCAAACCAAATAAAGAGACAGGCGTTCTTACATTGTGTAGAAGACCTGTTACAGATGGGAGTGATACACCCAGTTCCAATGACGGAACAAGGAATGAGATTTTACTCAAATCTGTTCGTAGTTCCCAAAAAAGAGGGAACCTTCAGACCAATTCTGGATTTAAAGATCCTAAACAAATTTCTCAGGGTGCCATTGTTCAAAATGGAAACCATTCGAACGATTCTACCTACTATCCAGGAAGGTCAATATATGACTACCGTGGATCTAAAGGATGCGTACCTACATATTCCTATCCACAAAGAACATCATCAGTTCCTAAGGTTCGCCTTTCTGGACAAACATTACCAGTTTGTGGCCCTCCCATTCGGGTTAGCCACTGCTCCAAGGATTTTCACAAAGGTACTCGGGTCCCTTCTAGCGGTTCTAAGACCGAGGGGCATTGCAGTAGTACCATACTTGGATGACATTCTAATACAAGCGTCGTCCCTTTCAAAAGCAAAGGCTCATACAGACATCGTTCTGGCCTTTCTCAGATCTCACGGATGGAAGGTGAACATAGAAAAAAGTTCTCTGTCTCCGTCGACAAGAGTTCCCTTCTTGGGAACAATAATAGATTCCTTAGAAATGAGGATTTTTCTGACAGATGTCAGAAAGTCAAAACTTCTAAGCGCTTGTCAAGTTCTTCATTCTGTTCCACGTCCTTCCGTAGCTCAGTGCATGGAAGTAGTAGGGTTGATGGTTGCAGAAATGGACATAGTTCCTTTTGCGCAAATTCATCTAAGACCATTACAACTGTGCATGCTGAAACAGTGGAATGGGGACTATACAGACTTGTCTCCAGTGATTCAAGTAGATCAGAAGACCAGAGATTCACTCCGTTGGTGGCTAACCCTGGACCACCTATCCCAGGGAATGAGCTTCCGCAGACCAGAGTGGGTCATCGTCACGACCGACGCCAGTCTAGTGGGCTGGGGCGCGGTCTGGGAATCCCTGAAAGCTCAGGGACTATGGTCTCGGGAAGAGTCTCTTCTCCCAATAAACATTCTGGAACTAAGAGCGATATTCAATGCTCTCAGGGCTTGGCCTCAGCTAGCAAAGGCCAGATTCATAAGATTCCAATCACACAACATGACGACTGTTGCGTATATCAATCATCAGGGGGGAACAAGGAGTTCCCTGGCGATGAAAGAAGTGACCAAAATAATACAATGGGTGGAGGATCACTCCTGCCACCTATCTGCGATCCACATTCCAGGTGTGGAAAACTGGGAAGCGGATTATTTGAGTCGTCAGACATTCCATCCGGGGGAGTGGGAACTCCACCCGGAGATCTTTGCCCAGTTGACGCAACTATGGGGCATTCCAGATATGGATCTGATGGCGTCTCGTCAGAACTTCAAGGTTCCTTGCTACGGGTCCAGATCCAGGGATCCAAAGGCGACTCTAGTGGATGCATTAGTAGCGCCTTGGACCTTCAACCTAGCTTATGTGTTTCCACCGTTTCCTCTCATTCCCAGGCTGGTAGCCAGGATCAAACAGGAGAGGGCCTCGGTGATCTTGATAGCTCCTGCATGGCCACGCAGGACTTGGTATGCAGACCTGGTGAATAAGTCATCGGTTCCACCATGGAAGCTACCTTTAAGACAGGACCTTCTTGTTCAGGGTCCATTCGAACATCCAAATCTGGTCTCCCTCCAGCTGACGGCTTGGAGATTGAACGCTTGATTCTATCAAAGAATCTATCTTTAAAAATATGGAAAAGATATATCTGCTGGTGTGAATCCAAGGGATTCCCATGGAATAGGATAAAAATTCCTAAGATTCTTTCCTTTCTACAAGAAGGTTTGGATAAAGGATTATCTGCGAGTTCTCTAAAGGGACAGATTTCTGCTTTATCTGTCTTACTACACAAACGACTGGCAGTTGTGCCAGATGTTCAAGCATTTGTTCAGGCTTTGGTTAGGATCAAGCCTGTTTACAGACCTTTGACTCCTCCCTGGAGTTTAAATCTAGTTCTTCAAGGGGTTCCGTTTGAACCTTTACATTCCATAGTTATTAAGTTGTTATCTTGGAAAGTTTTGTTTTTGGTTGCTATTTCTTCTGCTAGAAGAGTTTCTGAGTTATCTGCTCTACAGTGTACTCCGCCCTATCTGGTGTTCCATTCAGATAAGGTTGTTTTGCGTACTAAGCCTGGTTTTCTACCAAAGGTTGTTTCCAACAAAAATATTAATCAGGAGATAGTTGTACCTTCTTTGTGTCCGAATCCAGTTTCAAAGAAGGAACGTTTGCTACACAATTTAGATGTAGTACGTGCTCTAAAATTCTACTTAGAAGCTACAAAAGAGTTCAGACAAACTTCTTCTCTGTTTGTAGTCTATTCTGGTAAAAGGAGAGGACAAAAAGCAACTTCTACCTCTCTTTCCTTTTGGCTTAAAAGCATCATCCGATTGGTTTATGAGACTGCCGGATGGCAGCCTCCTGAAAGAATCCCAGCTCACTCCACTAGGGCTGTAGCTTCCACATGGGCCTTCAAGAACGAGGCTTCTGTTGATCAGATATGTAAGGCAGCGACTTGGTCTTCACTGCACACTTTTGCCAAATTTTACAAATTTGATACTTTTGCTTCTTCGGAGGCTATTTTTGGGAGAAAGGTTTTGCAAGCTGTGGTGCCTTCCGTTTAGGTAACCTGATTTGCTCCCTCCCTTCATCCGTGTCCTAAAGCTTTGGTATTGGTTCCCACAAGTAAGGATGACGCCGTGGACCGGACACAACAATGTTGGAGAAAACAGAATGTATGCTTACCTGATAAATTACTTTCTCCAACGGTGTGTCCGGTCCACGGCCCGCCCTGGTTTTTTAATCAGGTCTGATGAATTATTTTCTCTAACTACAGTCACCACGGCACCCTATGGTTTCTCCTATTTTTTCCTCCTCTCCGTCGGTCGAATGACTGGGGTGGGCGGAGCCTAGGAGGGACTATATGGCCAGCTTTGCTGGGACTCTTTGCCATTTCCTGTTGGGGAAGAGATATTCCCACAAGTAAGGATGACGCCGTGGACCGGACACACCGTTGGAGAAAGTAATTTATCAGGTAAGCATAAATTCTGTTATATGTCTATATATGAATACACATATAAATACATAAATACATCTGTACACATATGTAGACATTTATATATACATACATATACATCTTTAGACATGTATCTGTATGTATCTCAATGTTAAAGCCCTTTGTCTGCGTTTTTTTCTTAACCAGAGACCTCATATCTTTGAGCCCTTATAACTTTTTTTTGTACAATGTGTTTTAGAAATAAGTTTTATTAGATGGTGTTATTATGAGTGTAAGTGTAGTTTGTAATGTATTTTTGATTTGTTTTGTGAGACTTCTTTATTTTTTGAAATAGTTAACGTAGGACGCCCTAACCCAACGAGCATTAACTTGAATTGCACTCAAGCGATCGCGTTCACTTTCAACTTGTAATACCAGGGCAATTCAAACACGAAAACCTGATATCGCTCACGTTTGCGTTCCACTCCTAATCTGGCCCTTAGTGGGCTTCCATATATTAGGTCTGTGGACTATGCTAGGGATAGGATCCTACTTGTATTTAAGTGCTCAAGAGACATGGAGAAATCTTGCAAAGAATCTGGAATGAGAAAATACTTTTGAGTGGCGCATTAATTATCACTCAAGTTTGAGCACTAACTGCGATAGACTTTGTCTTTTTGCACGTTGGATACCACGCATATTAGAAGTTGAAAGAAAAACATTTTTCTCTCTGAAGTCACAATATCGAGACCACGTTAACGTATTTTCCCATAGGGGCCGATTTATCAAGTGTCTGGCAGACATGATCGGCTGTAGTGTATCATGTCCGCCAGACATAAATAAATGCTGAAAGCATATGCTGTCGTCATTTATCATTGCACAAGCAGTTCTGGTGAACTGCTTGTGCAATTCCGCCCCCTGCAGATTTGTGGCCAATCGTCTGCTAGCAGGGGGTGTCAATCAACCCGATCGTATGAGATCAGGCTAATTGATGTCCGCCGCCTCAGAGGAGGCGAACAGGTCAAGGAGCAGTGGTCTTAAGACCGCTGCTTCTTAACTCCTGTTTTCGGCGAGCCTGAAGGCTCGCACGGAAACAGGGCTGTATAGGGGTATGCGGCCATGATAAATCGATCCCATAGATTTCAATGGAGAATGAAAAAACCTAACAACCTATGTCAAAAGACTTACCAACTTACCAACCCCCGGTCTCAGCAAATGCAGAGAGTGATTTCTTTAGTCTTGGCATCCCACATAGAGGGACTCCTAGAATCAACTCCTTAAAGGGACAGTAAAAGTCATAATTAGACATTCATGATTTAGACAGAGCATTCAATTGAAAACAACTTTACAATTTACTTCTATTATTTATTTTGCTTCCTTCTCTTGTTATGATTTGCTGAAAGGTTTATCTAGGTAAGTTCAAGAGCAGCAAATAACCTAGGTTCTAGCTGCCGATTGGTGGCTGCATATAGATACTGATTGTCATTGGCTCACCCATGTGCTCAGTTAGAAACCAGTAGGACATTGCTGCTCCTTCAACAAATGATACAAAGTGAATGAAACAAATTTGATAAAAGAAGTAAATTGTAAAGTTGTTTAAAATTTTATGTTCTACCTAAATCTTGAAAGATTTTTTTTTTGGTTTCATGACCCTTTAACCCCTTGAGTGCTAATGACGGCTCTGAGCCATCACAAATTGTCTCAGTCAGGTGCTAATGACGGCTCAGAGCCGTCACTAGCACTCTCCCACTTTGAGGGAGATCTGTGGGCTCCTACCCCGGCGATCGGGCCTGCATAATGACAGGCATTGCCAAGGTTTCACGTTACGTGAGGTGACGTGATGACATCACCACGCAACTTTATTTAACATTAACAATGTTAAATATAGGAGCAGGGGGCATGCTGCTTAGAAGCCTGTATCTCAGGCATCTAAGCAGCTACAGACCCCCAAGACCCACCGTTGGAAAGGGAATCGCCTAACCTTTCCAACATTGTAAGTCTTGGGTATATGAAATAAAAAAAGTAAAAAAAATATATATTTTTAAAAGTATAAAATAAAAAAAACCTTAAAAAAAAACCTTAGCACCCAGGTGGGAAAGTTTTTAGCACTCAAAGGTTTAAGCTGCTGCTGCTGCAGCTCTCTAGACTGCACAACTGCCACGTGTCCTATTTACTATAATTCCCACCTGGAGGCTATTGGAGTGGGAGTTCCCATAAAAAGTTACTCAGCCCATCATTCTGGGCTGAGTTACTGCCTTTCTTACCTTGTTCCTGAAAGCTAGCATCAAGGGCATATTATGGTCTAGGCACGTAATAATATAATAATAACTAGTATTTATATAGCGCCTTTCTCCCAGTGGGACTCAAATCGCTTTTTCAGCGCTTGCTCTCGGAATTAACCAAATCGGCAGCTGAATAGTAATACTTGTTATTATTACCCAATTTTAATTATACTCATTTTATCAACCTCGGAAGGATGAAGAGCTGAGTCGGCCCTGCCGGGATTTGAACCTGTGACCTTGGATCTTTTAAACAGGCTTTTTTGTAGTCAGGGCATTTACCAACTGAGCTACCTCACCAGCTGTATGTGCCTAGGGTGGCAAATTTTTGGAGGGGGCACTTTATTAATCTCTGCCAGCCAGAGCCGCTATCAAGGGGTGATAGGCATCAGGAGCACTGTGCGCAAACACTAGGTGGACCAGGCTCGGTTTCCTTTGACTACACCCACTTCCTCAAGTTAGGAGTCGATTAGCTTTGTCGTAGTCAGAGCCTAGGGGCTGTCACTAATGAGTGATTAGCAACAGATGTATTATCTTACAGAGAAAGAGAGATATGCAGTAAGAATTTCCTTTAATTATAATTATATATATGCAAACAGGTGTATAATATGTATTAATACTTTCCCCTTCTGGTGAACCGCAGCCGTCCCACAGTCTTTCCCAAGGTCTGTGTGAATAGATCAGGTGTGCTAGCTGGAGGCGCTGGTTCAGCTTGTATCAGTCGTTGGTATCTTCCTTTCCTTCCTCGGTTGTATAACTCTAGGTGCAAAATAGTGGTGCTGAAATATCAGGCAATACACCATACAGAGGTGAATATCTACTCACAGTGTATATTGCAGGTTACCGGCTCCTTCCCAATATGAAAAGACAATATCACAGATTCAGTAAAAAAGTTTGTCTAGCCTCGGCTAGAATTTACTAACTACAGACAATCTGAGTTATCTAACAGATTAAATAATACTTATAATTTATCAAATATGTTGACACAAATCTATTTATTAATTATCACAGCAAGCAACAATTAATAAAACAGCTGAGATCAAAGGGTATCAAATAACAACATTTTAGTTCCAGTTCACTGTATTTATGTACATCTTAGACCAATTAGCTTAGTCTGTACCATAAGTGAAAGGCTAATGATATATACTGTATGTTAGCATCCTTATAAGACTACATGAATTTGGCTGACATATAGATAATTCTATTTTAACTTTACTCATGCGCAGTTCCATAGCATAACTTAATAGTAATTTAAAAAAAACTTTTTCCCTATCTAAATAGTGTTTTTGATTGACATGAGCAACTGTTCTGAACGTGAATTTCACTGTTCTAAATGTAATGTACTTCAAAGGGATTTAACCCATTAATAACTAAATCCTGACTAATGTTATCTTATATTAAAGGACCACACAATGCAGTAGAATTGCATAATTAACAAGTGCATAATAAAAATACAATGATTTAGCACCTACTCTGCATTTCAAATAAGCAGCTGATTATTTTTTTGGACAAATTTTTTTTTCTCCAATTTTCCGGCCCCCTGTATCATGTGACAGACATTAGCCAATCACAGACTAGTATATGTATAGCTTGTGAGCTTGTGCACATGCTCAGTAGGAACATGTTCATCAGAAAATGTGAATATAAAAAGTGACTGTGAAAGACTGAAAAATTGAATCTGAATCTTAAAAGTTTATTTTGACTTGTGTCCCTTTAATTATATTTTATAACTCCACATTCCCCCACTTTCTTTTCTTTTTGTCAAAGACATAATCCCAATGATAAAGCACTGAGGGCTTATGAAAAATACTACCAGACATATACCAGAAATATTTCAAACAAGAGTCAGTGGATCTGATGACATAAACTACAATACAGAATGTTCCAACAGATAATGTAAGGCAGAAACACAGTCCACAAGCAAAATGTCCAAGTCTTGATTAAAGAAATCAGAGCAGCAGCAGTCATTGCATAAAAAGCTCAGTTCCCAACTACCTCTGTATAGAGTAAGAGGAATTTGGAGCAGAAAACCATCAATCACAGAAATTAAAGCAATAAAGTCTGTATGAGCAGTCCTATCAAGAAATACAACTTGTGCAATCTTGTTAGCGCTTATAAACAGGAACAAGAATGTATTTAACTAATGAGAAGGCCAAGGAATAATCATAGAATGAACAAAGTAGACAGCAGATGACAAACAAGAAACAGTTGGTCGCAGGTAGCGAGTTCAACAACCATAGGTAAACTTGTTACAAGGCCTTAGCATGTCTGGTAGTCATCAGGTAGATCAATTCAGAAGAGCCCAAGTGCAAATCAAAAGAATTATATCCAGACATACAAAAAAAGAGAGAGGAGTGTCCTAGAAAATAAAAAAAGTATAAGTATACAAAATTTATATCAAAATATTCTATATGTCAGTCAGATTGGATTAGGAAGCCTAGTCGTGTCAAGTGAAACTGAATGAGCAGAATATAATGGTACATTACATTTCTGTTGTGAGTTAAAATGTTTTAGAGATGTAATTTGCCTAATTTTTTGTTTAAATTCTTATGATAACAAACACAACCACACATAAAATGAACATAAGGATTTGAACAATAGTTAAAATAATAACACAGTGTAACATAATATTAAAAAATGTATTAGCTGTACTTCTATATCCAAATACAGATTCCCACCAAGATATATTTGCATCCTGTAAAACACTAGATGTAGCTGATTTTAAAATTCCTTGTTCATGTTCTTTATTAATTTTAGTGTCTACAGAAACATGTTTTAGATTTTGTAACAGGGAAGTAATTGTAGTAGAATCAATTAACCATTTCTTCTTTTGTGATCCTACCCCGGCGATTGGATCTGTACAGTGACAGGCATCACTGGGGCTTCACGGTTTGCGTGGTGACATCACGTGCAATGACGTGATGATGTCACCGTGCAACTTATGACAAGTATAGGGTAAGGGGGCATGCTGCTTAGAAGCCTGTATCCCAGGCATCTAAGCAGCTACAGGGATCTGAAAGAAAAGAAAAAAAGTAAAAAAAAAATTATAAATAAAAACCCCTCAAATCAGCTTAGCACCCAGGTGGGAAAGTGCTTAGCACTCAAAGGGTTAAGAGTATGGGGTATTGTAAATTGGAATAGCATTACACCATGTACCAGGTAATAAGTGAGAACTAGCAAATAAATTATCCCGTTTTTGGAATATAATAGTATCATAATCAAATAAATTAAAACAAACTTTTCAGATCCTAAATAAAATACTGGTCTAAGTAAATTAAAATGATCTTGTAAGTTACAAGTCTTTTGATTTTCCCAACATGTTTCCTTAGTTGTATGGAACTGTGAAAGGGAACAGATATACGAATTTGCATTGGAATGACACAATAATACATCAACAAGTGTCTATTTTGACTTATCAATGTTATGTGACACCCATTGATTCGACAAAACTGGAAATAATAATGAACCATCCGCAGGAAGACCAATTGTCGCTAAGCGATAAATAATAGCATCTTTACCGGACCAAGAAATTAATGTATGAATCATACAAAATTCAGTGGTGCAGTAAGATAAAATTACTTCCCACCATAAAAGATGTGTCATGGCAAAATTAGTGACTGACTTAGATGCAGCTTAACTTAAAGAAGCCGGCCACATTTCAGACCTAAACTCTGAATCTGAATTTTTAAATCAATAGATTGATCAGATTGTAATTGAAAACATAACATAGCCCAAGCTGTTTTATGAGTAAAATTATACCATTCATTTACTAAAACATTAAATTTGTCTTCAATAATATTAGTAATATCCACCATAACATTTGTTTGATATTGCAGGAGATTAGTAATATTATTGGTAATTCCATACTGAGTATCTAAGCCTGTAGCAGCATGAGAGGCAAGATTTGCTAATTTATATCTTAATATTTCAGAACTTATTTGTGCAGTGAGCCAATCATACTACCATATGGTCCCAAGCCAGTAGAAAGTACATTTCTCCTTGGCATATGATTAGACTGAATACAAACATTCTGCAGTAAACATTCATGAAACCGTCATATAAATGATCTTTGTTAAAGAGGTACCCTAAGCGCCTACTATATCCGACCCTTAGCTCCAATAAGATGGCCCCTAGTGGTCAAAATGGTGAAATAGGAAAATCAGAAATACATCAGAGCGCCAACTAATGAAAAAACAAAAATATACAGCTCTATAATCTAAAGGTTATCTAGGCCTCTCTCTAACCGTCTCCCCAAGACTGTCAGAAATTATACAAACTAAAACATAAATGAGAGGGCGCTTCTAGCTAAGGTAACCAACACACTTAATCAGGAATACTAGAAATACAATCAACAGATAAGTCAAATAAATAAAAATCATAAAACAACATACATAAAAATGGTTTAATTCAAAGATAAAAAGCAATAATATAAGGGACGTCTCCCTATGTAGTTATACGATAAGATATAAAATACAATGATAAATAATATAATGAAAAATAAAAAATAAAAAATGCTGGAATACCACCCTAAAAGTGTATTAGGAAAAATGTTAAAGTCCAAAGAGATCCTGTTTGTAATGTAAAGTGCAATTATAAATCGAATGTCTGCAATAATGTATCCAGCCAGACCATCGGCAGAATATATATGGATACAATGTCCAAATCTTAGCGTTTGTGTTGCTACATTTGTATCGAAGATAGAAGCTTTAGCTGTGTTATTGTGTGAGAGGAGAGTCAGATGTCATACATCAGCAATATTTGTGAAACCAGTTTCCGTATTGTTGATAAATTTGGACACCACTTGGTAATATGTGGGTACTAACCACCTTAAAGATCAAAACAGTATCTGTTGCTCAAACCTCTGTAGAGCAGCTAGAATTCGTTCTGGACTTCCACTGAAGCCGGATAAGTTTACACTGCGGTCTGCGTCTCGCTGGACTTCACGCTCCTTTCGGCGTCTGTTTACAACCAACAGGATCCCGGCATGGGAAGAAGGAAACAAGCTTTTAGACACCCACTCTTAGCGTGGGACACGCGCGGGTAGAGAAACTAGGTATCTAGAATCAATATGTTCTTTGCAGGTTAAGCAACTTCTTACTTTCTACGCGTTTCACCCGTGTATTTGGGCTTTCTCTTGACATCTGACTCTCCTCTCACACAATAACACAGCTAAAGCTTCTATCTTCGATACAAACGTAGTGACACAAATGCTAAGATTTGGACATTGTATCCATATATATTCTGCTGATGGTCTGGCTGGATACATTATTGCAGACATTCGATTTATAATTGCACTTTACATTACAAACCGGATCTCTTTGGACTTTAGTCTTAAATAATTTTTTTGGTGTGAACCATTTGAGAGTCACCAACATTTATACTTATATTTTAACATTTTTCCTAATACACTTTTAGGGTGGTATTCCAACATTTTTTATTTTTTATTTTTCATTATATTATTTTTCATTGTATTTTATATCTTATTGTATAACTACATAGGGAGACGTCCCTTATATTATTGCTTTTTATCTTTGAATTAAACCATTTTTATGTATGTCGTTTTATAATTTTTATTTATTTGACTTATCTGTTGATTGTATTTCTAGTATTCCTGATTAAGTGTGTTGGTTACCTTAGCTAGAAGCGCCCTCTCATTTATGTTTTAGTTCGCCAACTAATGAAGGCTGGGTCTAAATGAAATTATGTATAAAACTCTGCAAATGGTTTTAAAAATAATAACAATTTATTCAAGTCAACAGCAAATTCAATATTTCATGCGGTACAAGAAGTGGGTACAATATAAAAAACTCATGGATCCATGTATTAACAATAGATATAATTAAAACACAGATAGTTAAAACATAGATAGTTAAAAAATAGGCTTGTACTTGATGGTATGAATCACGTTAAAATTGACGATGCGTATACTAAAAGAGTCAGTGCATATAACAACAAAGGTGGGTATCAATTTGAATCACTAGAAACAATGATAACCAAAACTAATTCAAGCGCAGGATAAGATATCTCTAACCTAAATGAACATGGTGGCTGATTTGAAAAAGGGAAATAAGTATGGGGTTGTGCATGGTATATAGTCAGCTCAATCTTTGTGATATTGATGCGAGGCAAAAAAGGGGTGGTTTGGGTTCTGATGTCTCAGTATTAAATAAATGAACTGGTACTCATAACCGGGGAGGTGTACTAAGCAAATAAATAAAAATAGAAATATTCATGATAGTGTGTGATAGGGTATATACCTCTGGATACTTGAGCTGGGACGATCGAACCTAAATGAATGGGTAACAAGATGGGTGACTGTGGTGAATTAGATCTATAATACAGTGATAAAACCTACAAAAATAATATAGGCAATTGTTGAAATTGTAACAATATAAATCATGTGTGAAATACAAAAACAGTAAAGATACCCACCTTTGGCCTCGCTTCCATTGAGTTGTAATTCAGTTTGCGTGCACTAGCAAACCGTTAAATATGCTGTCGAAAGCAATATCGTTTATCGACTCTTTCCAATGGCGCGTTATACCTCAATATCGGCAGCCGGACTTCGGCTGCCGAAAAGATCTTTGCGTCCCATAGAAAGTAATAGAAGCCGTTAATCGATAAATTATACCAGGTTTCCAATGAAAGCGCTAACCGTTAATACACTGTCGGAGGCTGTCGATACATTGAGACATATTACCCCCAGCTCAACTAGGTGTAAAGGAGGAAAAATAGCTTTTTTGAGGCCTGTTTCTCATTGAAATTGCAAATCCAAAAGAAATTATGAGTGTTTCAATGTACAAATAACATTATATATGCTACATTTATTGGTCCTATGTATAGGAATATTTGCACCCATGTTGTCATAGAAATATCAATATGTATGTACATATAAAAATATATGCAAGCACCACAATTATGGAGCGACCTCCCGCACACTTTCAAACCTTCCCCATGCCTAAAATCCTTTAAGAGATCCCTCTCTACATATCTCAAAACAGAATGCACCTGTCATTGTTCATTATATATTTCCTACCTGTTCTATGTTAAATTTTTGGGCATATGTATTATTATTGTTTTTTATTTTATTGTACCCATTGTATCAATGCAATGTTTTGTGTACCCAGGACATACTTGAAAACTATAGAAATCTGAATGTATCTTTCCTGGTAAAATATTATAAAAATAAATAAAATATCTACCTATTCAAAATGAAACCTTTGCCCAGGGATGCTATATATAATCTCAATACATATAGAAAAATAATTCAAAGGAAATAAGTTGTTTATCATGAAGATGAGTTTTATTATTACAGATTTACCCTCATTCAAATGTAATTTTCAATGTGAATATCATATTTATTCAATACAAAACGATAACACATTAAAGCTATAATGTGTCATAGTACTAATATTTATAAAATATATGTAATGTCATGTCTGCTAAAGCAGATAATACATTTGCAATATTTAGACTATTAACCAAAATACATAAGTGCTTAATATTCCATACTTCAAGAGATATGAAGTATTGTCTTTAACATGGAATTATTGAAACAATTTAAAAGTGCATTGTTCATTGGTCCCAGGGAGAGTCTGTGTCTGTTCATATGATGTCAATTAAAATGTATTAATCACCTCTATATCATGGCAATCACATATATGTTGTGTATACATCAGTGCTTAAATATCATAAAGATACATTTATCTAATTATTCTAAATATTGAATAATAATCTTGACAAAAAGGAGTGCATTAGTCATGATAGGTATTAGTCATGATAGGTATATATTTCAGATATTACATTCCACATAGGACTATAAGAATGAATGCAAGGTGTTTGGCCATATCAACAGGAAGGAGTATTTACTTTTCAACTCTTCTATAACTTTATAAGCCTTATTAGCTTCATCTGAAGGAGCAAACAACATATGCTTGTTGAATATAAATCATAACATTTACACATGTCACGTTGACTAATGTTAGATAGCATATACTGTATAAATTTCAGACACGTATCCCCAAGTATTCTTAAACGGCATAATATCCTCAATAAAAGGACACATACATTTATCAACAATGTACACCTGCATATTAATTGACATCATGTGAAATAAAAATGAATAAAGCTGTTAATGTTTTGAAAATAAACAGCTATTAAAACAATTTGGAAATATATTTTCTAATTTTGATTAGAAAAATATATGCATATTTATGAGATGGAAATCACACTTAAGAAAGTGCTTCATACAAAAAAATTAGATATTATATATCTGGAAATAATTTAAAAAGAAAAATACTTATTAATGCCTGCGGCGGGATTTGGCCTTTGGAGGAGAGGTACTTGGGATGGAAGTGTGGCGCCTTGGGCGACGCACACCAGCTGACTGGGAGGCTAAAACATGTGATTCAGGGTCCTGCAGGGAGATAACGGAGGATGCGAGTGAGGAGGGAGTTTGCGGCCTATCTGCAAGCCTCTCCACTGCCTCTGCCAGGCGGACGAGTGAGGCATTATGTATGTCCATCTGGCTCTGTAGCCTCCGGAAATAATGCTGCTGCTGGAGCCTAGTAAGTCTAAGCTCCCTGTGAATGAGCCTCAGTAGAGCATCCTGCTGGGACTGTGCGGGGATATTGGATTCCATGGGGGGCACTTGTGGCTGTATAGGTGTCTCCGGCACATATTCCTGGCTCTGTGTGAGGTTGTTGTCACTCAGTCTTGGGGACTGTGTGGGTGGCTCAATATCCAATTGAGGACAGACATTGGTGGGGGGTGGTGGTGATTGTTGTTGTGGTGGTAGTGGTGGTGGCATTTGTTGTGCCATGGGAGGGTGCTGAATCTGTTGTTAAGGTGGCATATAGTACATATGCTGTGGTGGAGGATGCATCTGCTGATGCTGTGGTGGTGAAGGAGGCATCTGCTGATGCTGTGGTGATGAAGGAGGCATCTGCTGATGCTGTGGTGATGAAGGAGGCATCTGCTGATGCTGTGGTGATGAAGGAGGCATCTGCTGATGCTGTGGTGGTGGAGGATGCATCTGCTGATGCTGTGGTGGTGGAGGATGCATCTGATAATGCTGTGGTGGTGGAGGATGCATCTGCTGATGCTGTGGTGGTGGAGGATGCATCTGATAATGCTGTGGTGGTGGAGGATGCATCTGCTGATGCTGTGGTGGTGGAGGATGCATCTGATAATGCTGTGGCGGTGGAGGATGCATCTGATAATGCTGTGGTGGTGGAGGATGCATCTGATAATGCTGTGGTGGTGGAGGATGCATCTGATAATGCTGTGGTGGTGGAGGCTGCATCTGATGATATGTCCTCCCAGATGAATATGGGGATGGTACATATAGTAGAGAGAGGCTCTAACTAGACAGACTACATGTATAGCACTCATAGGGTTAATATTGGGTGCATCAATAAGTAATAAGAAGACTCTATTACATAAGGCAAATCAGAGTTGCTGATTATTGAGTGAGTGTACGTGCTCTACGTTAAAACATAACTTTTATTAGATCAAAAATAAATAAAATACTGGAAAATTGTTAAAAACACACTCAGATGCTAAAAAAATGTCACTTCAAATGTAACCCTCACTTTAGCACCTTATTAAATTATTTACACTTTTGTTTTAAAATTAATTCATCAGGCTTTCACTACATTTTAGCTTTACATTCAACTACACAGGGTACCATTAAATGGTGCATCATAGAAATTTTGAGGTTAGCACAAATATAAGTTCATATAATTTAATACAAACTTTTACTACACACCAACAATGGTTAAAATTTAGCTACACATCAACAATGGTTACAATTTAGCACACTCCTATTGTAATAAGAAACACAACTGATCACAGAGTAGAAAATATTATTAACTTTATTATTATTTTCCTCAAACCAGCCTAAAACACAATACAAAACACGGGGAATTAATGTTGTGGATATATAATGTATTACACCATAATAGCTTTTTCACATCACAAACTTAGAAATTCAAAACTTCGGAATGATGAGGAATTAAACAGAATGAATATAACACATTGATACGTAAATATCATATTATATATATAGGCACTTTTGATGTCTGAGTGAATAAAGGTCTGGGAACCATCTTTGTATGACTTTTCCCCCCTTCTTTCTCTTTAAATAAAAGTGTCCTGCTACATAGATTTGCAGCTATTCGAGTTGTATTATACAGACAAGGGCTTAGAACGATAGCATATTAGACTCAACCATGCATTGTAATACGGTCCAATAGACCAAGTGTAATTGGAAGTTTGGAGGATGACGTCATTAGAAAGGAGGGACTAGTGCAGCTTTAAGAACCAGTGAGTGAGCGGCGCGCTCACCCTTTGAAAAAGCCGTTAGGGCGAAACATGTCAGGGACGTTAGGGATATGGTGAGGAGTCCTGGAGCTCCTGTATTTTAGATTAGCCTCAGAATGCTTTAATGCTGTAATATTAGACCTGATTTGATTTACTTAAAAGGTGTAATTGTAGGTATCGAGTCTCAGCTTTTTGAACTTAGCATTTAACCGTATATGCTAAACTCTTAGCAGTGGAGTTTATTTTTCAATTTAAGCTCAACATTAGGAAGTGGGGCTCACTTTTATTTAAAACGATAGTGATATACACACGGTTGCTTTATATAATGAGCAACGCTGACTGCAGACCATATGCAGATAGCTTTACTAGGCAATAGGTAAAGAGTCAACACATGTACCGGTAAACAGCTACCCACACGTCAGTGAGGCTGGTATACTAACACTATCAGAGTTCAACATTGGACAGGAGGTTTAATCTTTGATTTATAATGCTACAAAACTTATAACCACTGTTCACAACTCTATGTTTTATAACAATATAATCATACTAACTAAACTTTAACGAGTAACGGTTAAGGACTGATACAACAAAGAGCTTTAATCTAGTCATATACACAGCGGGTACAACATACTCACAGCGTATATAAAAAAGATCAAATCAGCAATGTTGAGCCTTCAGTATCACGAACGGATAATGGTCCTATATATATGTGTATCTATGTTGAGCTTTTAATATAATTAACGATTATTGCTCCCATATATATGTGCACAACTGTTACTCTTAATACATAAGTTTATAATAGGTACGCGGTACTGTTGATACTTTGAATTATATACAAACCTACAGTTTCCAGTCGACCTGGAATAGTCTGCAAAGTGTATATGTATTGAATATTTAATCAAACTAGTGAGCATTAGACTGATACTCCAATACTCAAACCGGGGGTTAATTCCCCATGCATGAATACTAAGTGACTAGTAGCTCTAAACTGGGTGCATTGCACATCTATCAGCTTATTCCAAGCTCATAGGATATAAGACCCACATAAACTAATAGTGGGTGAAACCTGAATATCAGAGCTATATGGACCTACTATAACTCCACAGCATTCAGTGGCTCTTGTGTTTAATAATTAATTTAAGAAGCTTTACAAAGAACTCAATAAATAAATAAAACAAAGTATTCTTTTACTTATAACAAACTATTTGAGTTAAAAATCTTTCTACTAAAGACTGTATCAATATACAATAAGTTGATACAATCTAACTCAAGTAGTCGTTAAGCACAACAATATTACCTACCTTACTATATTGAATTTACCGTAATTCAGGCTGTTCAACATTTTTTTAGCATCTGAGTGTGTTTTTAACAATTTTCCAGTATTTTATTTATTTTTGATCTAATAAAAGTTATGTTTTAACGTAGAGCACGTACACTCACTCAATAATCAGCAACTCTGATTTGCCTTATGTAATAGAGTCTTCTTATTACTTATTGATGCACCCAATATTAACCCTTTGAGTGCTATACATGTAGTCTGTCTAGTTAGAGCCTCTCTCTACTATATGTATCATATGTTGAACACTACATAGCACCTATCCGAGCTAACTAAATTTGAAAGGGAATAGTTCCCAGATTTCACTAATAGCGATACAGGGTTAAAAGAAATATTGAGTATAAAAGAAATACTTGCATAGCAGTGCCGTTGATACCCCCCTTTTTCTAGAATATGGGGATGGGCTAGGAACATTTTCAACCTCATAGGCCAGTGGCTGTTGCTCATCTCCTTCAAGTATGCTGAGGTAGGAGTATCCAGCTTCAATAACATCCCCCTCCTCCTCCTCACTGAATTCCGGAACATCACTGGCTTCCGGTCTTGTTGAGGACTCATACTCATGTTCCGATTCTGAAAAATAAATTGTAATTATAAATTAATCTGATGAAACATCTAGACTAGATATAGTTATATATATATATATATATATATATATATATATATATATATATATATATATATATATATATATTATTTCTGTATAAACTTAAACATATTTAACCAGAGGTGTATATTTAAAGATTGTGCCTCCAAGTGACTCTTTGTATTACACATAGTCCATATATATGATATAGATCGAAAGAATTTAAATCTATACCCTTGCTTGTTTGAGCAGATAGCAACTCCAGAAATCAGGATGAATATATCCACTACAACTATGTTAAGATGCAATTAAAGGGGCAATGAAGTACAAATTAAACTTTCATGATTCAGACAGAGCATGCAAATTTAGTCAACTTTTTATATTTTACTCCTATTATCATATTTTCTTCCTTCTCTTGGTATCTTTATTTGAGAAGCAAGAATGTAAAGCATAAGAGCCAGACAATTTTTGTTTCAGAACCTGGGTTGCTGTTGCTTATTGGGTGGCTAAATGTAGCCACCAATCACGAGCGCTAGCCAGGGTTATGAACCAAAAATGCAAAGTCTCCATAGCTTACATTCCTACTTTTTCAAATAAAGAAACCAAGAGAACAAAGAAATATTGATAATAGTAGTACATTAGAAAGTTGCTTAAAATTACTGCTCTATCTGAATCATGAAATAAAAACATTGGGTTTACTATCACTTTAAGTTAATGTGCAAATTAGACTTTGAACCATGTACATTACTTGTACTAATCCTACCTAGGTATGTTTTCCACTGATGCTTGAACACAATTGATTACTAAACATATATAATATATGAACATTCTATATTCTGTATTACACATGTGTATGATTACATTTATATTTTAAAAAACAAAGCCGATATATATTTCTGATGTTAACATAAATTTGTTAGAAATAAAACATTTATTACATATGATATTTAATATTCACCTTCATGGACCTCTTCAGCTGGCACTGATGTGTCCATTGTCCTCTTACATCCTAGGACAGATTCATCTGAGATGACATTGGCCAGCATCTCCTCCCATGACTTTAGGTGAATTCTCTTGCTAGGACCACCACCTGTCCCACGTGCATGTTTGGACTGCTGTGCCAGCTTCGCTTTGGTTTGCCTCCTGCAGTCATGATAGCGGTGTTTAATGCTGGCAGTCGAACGATTACGTCCTAAGCAGCTGACTGCCACTCGAATCTCATCCCACAGCTTATTCCGGACACCTGCCCTCAGGTTAGGGTTCTCCAGCTGAGGTGCCCTCTCCAAGTAGGCCTCAACAAGTGCCTCCTTCTCCTCCTCAGAGTACCTCTCCTCTCTAAGCCTGCCCTTCACACCTGAAGGGCCAGCAGACACAGAATCTCCCTCCTGTGACTGGGGACCAGCCCTCTCTACCTCCTCTGTCCCTGCAGGCTGTGACAGTCTACCACCAGCCCCACCCCCACTTGCCACAGTCTGCCCCACTCTCCCTCTTCTTTGTGTGCCTAATTGAGGCTGAATCCTCCTCACTCCTCCCACCTCCACTACTCTTCCACCCTCTCTCCTTCCCTCCTCTGCCAGGGTTTGAGGAAGGACAAATCCTCCACCCAAACCTCGGCCCCTAGTCCTGCCCATACTACTCCCTACTTCCCCCCTCCCCCTCCCTCTATCCACCATCTCCACTGCCCTCCCCCTAGCCACCCTCTTCCCAACTCCACTAGGCCTATCCATCCCTTTCTTCTTCCTCCCTAACTCTAACCTAGCACTAAAGTCCCTAGCTTACCTAACTACACTAATTCACCTAAATAAACCCTAAATTAAATAGCCCCAAAACTAACTACCTAACCTATCTAGACCCTAACTATCTCTATTCTATATCCCTCAAAATAAAAATAAAATGTGAGGGTGGAAATAAACAAAGGGATGTAAATGAAAAAAGGGATGGGCTAAATATAAAAAAAAAGGGATTATAACAAAATTAAAGAAAAATAATACGGGATACAAATGAAGAAAGGGATGGGCTATATAGTGAAATGAAAATATAAATATGGGATGTAAGAAAAAAAAGGATGGCCAAAATGTATAAATGAAAAAAAGTAAAATAAAGTTATATAGTGGGGAAGGGAAGGGTAGTTAAAGGGGAGATGGGAAGTAGGATAAGGGGCTTAATGAAAGGAGTAAAAAAAGGGAGATGGGGATATGGGGGGGTTGATAAAATAAAAAAAAGATGTGAATGTGTTTGTATCAAATAAAAGTGTGTGTGTGTTTGTGTATATAAACTAATGTGTGTTAACTAATGTATGGATGTGTGTGTGTGTTCCTAATATTATATGAGGCCTACAATAAGAATATATCGGCTAGATTTAGAGTTTTGTCGGTAACGACCCACGTAGCTAACGCTGGCTTTTTTCTGGACGCACCTTTAAAATAACTCTGGTATTGAGAGTCCACAGAATGGCTGCGTTAGGCTCCAAAAAAGGAGCGTAGAGCATATTTAACGCAACTTCAACTCTCGATACCAGAGTTGCTTACGGACGCGGCCAGCCTCAAAAACGTGCTCGTGCACGATTCCCCCATAGAAAACAATGGGGCTGTTTGAGCTGAAAAAAAACCTAACACCTGCAAAAAAGCCGCATTCAGCTCCTAACGCAGCCCCATTGTTTGCTATGGGGAAACACTTCCTACGTCTGCACCTAACACTCTAACATGTACCCCGAGTCTAAACACCCCTAACCTTACACTTATTAACCCCTATTCTGCCGCGCCTGCTATCGCTGACCCCTGCATATTATTATTAACCCCTAATCTGCCGCTCCGTAAACCGCCGCTACTTACATTATCCCTATGTACCCCTAATCTGCTGCCCCTAACACCGCCGACCCCTATATTATATTTATTAACCCCTAATCTGCCGCCCACAACGTCGCCTCCACCTGCCTACACTTATTAACCCCTAATCTGCTGACCGGACCGCACCGCTATTATAATAAAGTTATTAACCCCTAATCCGCCTCACTAACCCTATAATAAATAGTATTAACCCCTAATCTGCCCTCCCTAACATCACCGACACCTAACTTCAAACATTAACCCCTAATCTGCCGACTGGAGCTCACCGCTATTCTAATAAATGTATTAACCCCTAAAGCTAAGTCTAACCCTAACACTAACACCCCCCTATCTTAAATATAATTTAAATCTAAAGAAATTAATTAACTCTTATTATATAAATTATTCCTATTTAAAGCTAAATACTTACCTGTAAAATAAATCCTAATATAGCTACAATATAAATTATAATTATATTATAGCTATTTTAGGATTAATATTTATTTTACAGGTAACTTTGTATTTATTTTAACCAGGTACAATAGCTATTAAATAGTTAAGAACTATTTAATAGCTAAAATAGTTAAAATAATTACAAAATTACCTGTAAAATAAATCCTAACCTAAGTTACAATTAAACCTAACACTACACTATCAATAAATTAATTAAATACAATGCCTACAAATAACTACAATTAAATAAACTAACTAAAGTACAACAAATAAAAAAGAACTAAGTTACAAAAAATAAAAAAATATTTACAAACATCAGAAAAATATTACAACAATTTTAAACTAATTACACCTACTCTAAGCCCCCTAATAAAATAATAAAGCCCCCCAAAATAAAAAATGCCCTACCCTATTCTAAATAACTAAAGTTCAAAGCTCTTTTACCTTACCAGGGGCATGCCCCAAAGAATTCAGCTCTTTTGCCTGTAAAAAAAAACATACAATACCCCCCCCAACATTACAACCCACCACCCACATACCCCTAATCTAACCCAAACCCCCCTTAAATAAACCTAACACTAAGCCCTTGAAGATCTTCCTACCTTGTCTTCACAATGCCAGGTATGACCGTCCGTTCCAGGCTCCGATATCTTCATCTAAGTCCAAGCGGGGGCTAGACATCCATCATCCGACGGCTGAAGAAGTCCAGAAGAGGCTCCGAAATCTTCATCCTATCCGGGAAGAAGAGTAGATCCGGACCGGCAACCATCTTCTTCCAAGTGGCATCTTCTATCTTCATCCGATGAGGACCGGCTCCATCTTGAAGACCTCCACCGCGGACCCATCTTCTTCTGACAACGACTTCCCGACGAATGACGGTTCCTTGAAGGGACGTCATCCAAGATGGCGTCCCTCGAATTCCGATTGGCTGATAGGATTCTATCAGCCAATCGGAATTAAGGTAGGAAAATTCTGATTGGCTGATGGAATCAGCCAATCAGAATCAAGTTCAATCCAATTGGCTGATTCAATCAGCCAATCAGATTGAGCTTGCATTCTATTGGCTTTTCCGATCAGCCAATAGAATGCGAGCTCAATCTGATTGGCTGATCGGATCTGATTGGCTGTTCCGATCAGCCAATAGAATGCGAGCTCAATCTGATTGGCTGATCGGATCAGCCAATCAGATTGAACTTGATTCTGATTGGCTGATTCCATCAGCCAATCAGAATTTTCCTACCTTAATTCCGATTGGCTGATAGAATCCTATCAGCCAATCGGAATTCGAGGGACGCCATCTTGGATGACGTCCCTTAAAGGAACCGTCATTCGTCGGGAAGTCGTCGTCAGAAGAAGATGGGTCTGCGGTGGAGGTCTTCAAGATGGAGCCGGTCCTCATCGGATGAAGATAGAAGATGCCGCTTGGAAGAAGATGGTTGCCGGTCCGGATCTACTCTTCTTCCCGGATAGGATGAAGACTTTGGAGCCTCTTCTGGACTTCTTCAGCCGTTGGATGATGGATGTCTAGCCCCCGCTTGGGCTTAGATGAAGATATCGGAGCCTGGAATGGACGGTCATACTTGGCATGGTGAAGACAAGGTAGGAAGATCTTCAGGGGCTTAGTGTTAGGTTTATTTAAGGGGGGTTTGGGGTTAGATTAGGGGTATGTGGGTGGTGGGTTGTAATGTTGGGGGGGGTATTGTATGTTTTTTTTTACAGGTAAAAGAGCTGAATTCTTTGGGGCATGCCCCGCAAAGGGCCCTGTTCAGGGCTGGTAAGGTAAAAGAGCTTTGAACTTTAGTAATTTAGAATAGGGTAGGGCATTTTTTATTTTGGGGGGCTTTGTTATTTTATTAGGGGGCTTAAAGTAGGTGTAATTAGTTTAAAATTGTTATAATATTTTTCTGATGTTTGTAAATATTTTTTTATTTTTTGTAACTTAGTTCTTTTTTATTTTTTGTACTTTAGTTAGTTTATTTCATTGTATTTATTTGTAGATATTGTGTTTAATTAATGTATTGATAGTGTAGTGTTAGGTTTACGTAGGTGGCGGTCGGCAGATTAGGGGTTAAAAAAATTTAATCGAGTGGCGGCGATGTGGGGGGACCTCGGTTTAGGGGTACATAGGTAGTTTATGGGTGTTAGTGTACTTTAGAGCACAGTAGTTAAGAGCTTTATAAACCGGCGTTAGCCCAGAAAGCTCTTAACTACTGACTTTTTTCTGCGGCTGGAGTTTTGTCGTTAGAATTCTAACGCTCACTTCAGCCACGACTCTAAATACCGGAGTTAGAAAGATCCCATTGAAAAGATAGGATACGCAATTGACGTAAGGGGATCTGCGGTATGGAAAAGTCGCGGCCTAAAAGTGAGCGTTAGACCCTTTTTTGACTGACTCCAAATACCGGCGGTAGCCTAAAACCAGCGTTAGGAGCCTCTAACGCTGGTTTTTACGGCTACCGCCAAACTCCAAATCTAGGCCTAAGAAAATAAAATATCAAATTCTCCACTAACTCTCAAACAACTTTCAAACCACCAAACTCCTACCAGCGCAACTAGCTCCCGTGTCTTTCTCTCTAGAGGCGATCACAGGTAAGGAGCGCAGGCGCAAACCGTTATTCTTATAGACAGAGGTCGGGTTACCATGGCAATGCACTTGTTATGGCACGCTTTTCGTCGAATCCGACATCGGTTGGCAGCGCAAACTTACGTACGGCCGAAAAGAGCGACTGCGTGCAACACGCTAATCTTTTCAATGGAAACCTGGTACTAAAATGGAGCCGTAAATTACTTTTAGCTGTCGGCCGCTTCGGTAGCTTACGGCTCCATTTTTAACGACTCAATGGAAGCGAGGCCTTTGTTGTTATATGCACTGACTCTTTTAGTATACGTATCGTCAATTTTAACATGATTCACACCATCAAGTACAAGCCTATTTTTTAAATCTGTCTGATGTTTTAACTTTTTTTTTTATATTTCTTTATTGGTCGCTGAAAAAGTACAATATACAAAAATCACACTTGTTGTCATATATATATAGCCATAAAATCAAAAACTTAACTATACAGATACCGTAAAGCAATATATGACATTAATTTATCAGCATTATTCTAATTGGCTCCTCGCAGCACCTTGCTAAGGGGAGCCTGAGGAAGTAAATAATAAGTAAAAAAAAATGGAAAAAGAGAAGAGAGAAAAAGACAACAAGAGAGGGAGAGAGAAAAAAAAAAGGAGAAAGGGCAACCCACTCTTTCCCTTGGTCCCAGAGACAATTAATAATGTATCTCAGCCGCATTTGTTATCCATGTATGCGGGAACAGCTCTAATATCACCATCTCTGCAAAGCTAGAGGAGGACAGAAAAGGAGATAAGATCTGTTTTTGTATAAGTGGAGGGTAAGACTTAATAATAACATACCATCCAAATAGGAATTTCTTGATTCTTTTATCTGAAGAATCCTGCAGATGGTATGATTCAAAAATTATCTGTTCTTGAATGGCCTGTGTGACCTCTGAAAAGGCAGGCCCTCTTCTAGCTTTCCAACTTTTTAATATACTCTAATATTATAGTATTTATGAGCGTACCCAATAACTATCTTGATCAATCAGGGTCTCAATTAATAATATAACATCCTGGAATGTGAGGGAGGTAGATAAATTGTGAATATTATTAAACCTATATATAGTTTTCAACCATAGCTGATTTATCTTGGGACATGACCAAAACATGTGAAATAGGTCGGCTTCCAGATAAGAGCATCTTGTGCAACATGAGGACCTACTTGTATAAAACCTGGCAAGTTTAGCTGGGTATAAATAGAAATTATTTATAAACTTCATATGCGATTCCTTCCAACTTGATGGGACTTTACACTTATCCATAGTACAGAAACTCTGCCTAACTCTGTCCTGATCTATATCTGGAATTGATGGAATCCAAAAATTGCAAACCTTATCTAAAAAACCTTGGGTTTGCTTTGACAGCATAATGTCGTATAGTAGTGAAATTGATGTTACATCAGAGACAAATCTTTGTAATAGAGTCCTGACATCGGACCACGCAATAGATATGGGAAACCACCACTCTTGCGCTGCAACAAAATGTCGAATTTGAAAAAATGCAAATAAATCTGACCTGGGTAGCTTATAAAGTGAGAACAAAGTTTCCCCCGCTAATATTAAATCATCTGGACCTAGTAATTGACTTACTAACCTTAAACCTTTCTTTGCCCATACCTTAAAGGTACTTTGATATACTGTATGCCCGGGGAAAATAGCGGATTACCCTGAATAGGGAGAAATTCTGAAAAGGTGAACTCTAACCCTAATATTCTGCAAAATTTATGCCACTCAAGAACTATATTCTTGAATGTTATAAGCGAGAAAACATTAGAGGGCAACTGTCGAGGCTTACAATGTAATATAGCTGTTAATACAAACGGGTGTATCAAAAAGGACTCCTCTTCAAAAGAGGAGAATGTATCTGTTCTAGCCAGCCAGTCAATCGCGACTTTTACCAATGATGCAATATTATATAAGCTGATATCTGGGAACGATAAACCACCAGCCCCAGCTTTCTGCATTAGCCTAGCTAACGCAATGCGTGTTTTTTTATTTTGCCATATAAATTTAGAGAAGTAGCAGTGCATCTTTCTTAGGTCACTGTTAGATAGAAATAAGGGTAAATTTTGTAGTGGATAGAGAAGGCGTGGAAAAATAATAGTTTTAACCAGGTTCACTTGCGCCATTAGAGACAATGGAAAGGAGGTCCATAATTGCAGATCTAATTAGATTTTTTGCAACAAGGGAATATAATTGTCTGAGTACCAGTGCTTAGGATTCTTATGTAACACAAGTCCCAAATATTTATAGTGTCTACCTCTTTAAAAGGATTATTAAAAAACCTAGACAATGATTTCCCCACACACATCAGTTCACTTTTTTCCGTATTAACCTTGTAGCCTGAAAATGAGCTGAACTCTTCCAGTAGCTGGATCAAAATTGGGATAGATTGCTGCATATTCTCTAGAAACACTAGAATATCATCCGCATATAACAAGGTATTTAAGCGATGGGAGCCTACTGAGATCCCCGTCAGGCTATTTCTTACTCGTATCGCGAGCGGCTCTAATGCTGTGTTAAACAGCAGGGGAGATAATGGGCAGCCTTGCCGGGTACCACACTGAAGTATTATCTTAGGGGAGACAGTCCCATTTACCAGTATATATGATATAGGATTCGAATAAATTCTGTGAATAAATTGCACAAAGTTCTCTTTAATCCCAAATTTTCCCAATGAGATAAATAGATGTTCCCAGACTATGGAGTCAAACGCCTTGAACGCGTCCAATGTAAGGACGGCTATATCAAGTCCTCTACTCGCGTTGGATTTTTGCTCCTCATTCTAGGCATAATCTAAGAAAGTTGTTAAATTACGTATATTCTTAGACAGATTTCTATTAGTCATGAACCCCGTCTGATCAGGATGAATGAGTTTCTGTAGACAAGATGAGAATCTGTCAGCTAAAATGGATGCTAGAATCTTATAATCTGAATTTAAAACTGAAATCGGCCTATACGATGCTGGATCCTCAGCATCTTTACCCTTTTTCAAAATAAGAGAGATCTTAGCCATTGTGAAATAAGATGAAATTGATTTGTCTACTGCATAATAATTATTGAATAGATTCTCTAGTACCGGTAATAAATCTTCCTTCAAGCATTTATAAAACTCTGATGGAAATCCATCTGGACCGGGCGCTTTATTTGGTTTCAATGTATCAATAGCTTTACAGATCTCTTCTCTTGTTATGGGTTCATTTAACATAGTCAAATCTTCAACTTGAATCTTTGGGGTTACAATTTTTGACCAGAATAAATCTTGGTTATAGAGATTAATATTCACTGGGGAATACAGATGTTGGTAATAAGTGGCAAAGATTTTACAGATTTCCGAGGTTTCAATGTATCTAGTCTTATTGGGGGGTAGTTATCAAGCCGTCTACTTTTCTGGCTTCGCCGGCCCAATACGCCCGCCTAAGCTCGCCTACCTTCGCCGCTGCGGACCTGAAAAAATACGCCTAAATTATCAAATAAAGCTGTCAAAAAGCCGCGGGGCGATGAGCAGCGGACTGTGACAGTTATCACTCATCCGATCTCGCTGCCCTTCGGCTTTTTCCCAGCTTTATTGCTAGCCTGTCACTAAGCACTCACACTAAACTACACTGTTCTACCCCCTATACCGGCGCCCCCGGAGCCTCCCCCAACTCAATAAAGTTACTAACCCCTAAACCGCCGCTCCTAGACCCCGCCGCAACTCTGATAAATGTATTAACCCCTAAACCGCCGCTCCTAGACCCTGCCGCAACTCTTATAAAGGTATTAACCCCTAAACCGCCGCTCCCGGACACCGCTGCCACCTACAGTATACCTAGTAACCCCTATCCTGCCCCCCCTATACCGTCGCTCTCTATAATAAAATTATTAACCCCTATCCTGCTGATCCCGCACCTCTCCGCAACTAAATAAATAGTTTAACCCCTAAACCGCCGCTCCATGAATCCGCCGCAACCTATATTAAACCTATTAACCCCTATCCTGCCCCCCCTACACCGTCGCCACCTATAATAAATTTATTAACCCCTAATCTGCCCCCCCTACACCGTCGCCACCTATAATAAATTTATTAACCCCTATCCTGCCCCCCACTACGCCGCCGCCACTGTAATAAAATTATTAACCCCTAAACCTAAGTCTAACCCTAACCCTAACGCCCCCCTAACTTAAATATTAATTAAATAAATCTAAATAAATTAACTCTTATTAAGTAAATGAATCCTATTTAAAACTAAATACTTACCTTTAAAATAAACCCTAATATAGCTACAATATAAATAATAATTATATTATAGCTATCTTAGGATTTATATTTATTTTACAGGTAACTTTTTATTTATTTTAGCTAGTTAGAATAGTTATTAAATAGTTATTAACTATTTAATAACTACCTAGCTAAAAGAAATACAAAATTACCTGTAAAATAAATCCTAACCTAAGTTACAATTAAACCTAATACTACACTATCATTAAATTAATTAAATAAATTAACTACAAATAACTACAATTAAATACAATTACATAAACTAACTAAAGTACAAAAAATAAAAAAAGCTAAGTTACAAAAAATAAAAAAATAAGTTACAAACATGTTACAAATATTACAACAATTTTAAGCTACTTACACCTAATCTAAGCCCCCTAATAAAATAACAAACCCCCCCAAAATAAAAAAAATGCCCTACCCTATTCTAAATTAAATAAATTTCAAAGCTCTTTTACCTTACCAGCCCTTAAAAGGGCCATTTGTGGGGACATGCCCCAAAGAAAACAGCTCTTTTGCCTGTAAAAGAAAAATACAACCCCCCCCCAACATTAAAACCCACCACCCACATACCCCTAATCTAACCCAAACCCCCCTTACAAAAACCTAACACTAATCCCCTGAAGATCATCCTACCTTGAGTCGTCTTCACTCAGCCGAGCCACCGATGGAACTGAAGAGGACATCCGGAGCGGAAGAAGTTAATCCTCCAAGCGGCGCTGAAGAAATCTTCCATCCGATGAAGTCATCATCCAGGCGGCGCTGAAGAAAAGTCTTCGATCCGGCCGATGTCATCTTCAAAGAGGCGCTGAAGAGGTCTTCTATCCGGGCGAAGTCATCTTCCAAGCCGGGTCTTGAATCTTCCTTCCGCCGACGCGGAACCACCTTCTTCACCGACGGACTACGACGAATGACGGCTCCTTTAAGGGACGTCATCCAAGATGGCGTCCCCTCAATTCCGATTGGCTGATAGGATTCTATCAGCCAATCGGAATTAAGGTAGGAAAATCTGATTGGCTGATGGAATCAGCCAATCAGATTCAAGTTCAATCCGATTGGCTGATCCAATCAGCCAATCAGATTGAGCTCGCATTCTATTGGCTGATCGGAACAGCCAATAGAATGCGAGCTCAATCTGATTGGCTGATTCCATCAGCCAATCAGATTTTTCCTACCTTAATAGGGCTGTGGAAAATGTCCTGTGGGCTCTGGACTCACATGTGTATACTGAAATATCCGGATTTTGGATCCGACAAATATCTGTCAATTTTAATTTGTGGCAGAATTTCTGAAAATATTTAGCACTTTGCCTGTTACTAGCTACATTTTTGTATGAAAACTAATCTATTAATGGGTCCAATGTCATATTGAAGTCTCCGCATATAACTAAATTTTGCCCTATAAATGGAAATACCTTATTTTGGATTTTTTCCCAGAATTCTATTTAAAGTCTATTTGGCGCATAAATATTACAAATTGCAAATTTTATATTTTTAACCATTATTTGGAGTAAAATAAATCTGGCTTCAATATCAATCTCTATCTTGATTATCTTATAGTCTAATTGTTTATGCAATAGTACTACCACACCACATTTTTTATTGGAACCATTGGTAGAGATTACCTCCCCGACCCACTTGATCCTCAGCTTTGCTGCTTCTGTCTCTTTAAGATGTGTTTCCTGGAGAAAAACTAGGTTGGGTTGTAATTTAGCTAAAGTTTTAATAATCAATTTGCATTTCACTGGAGATGCTATACCCCCCACGTTCCAAGAGAACATCCTAATTCCCTCCATCATTTCTTCCTAATATTGACAAACAACTATTTGTCTCCAAGGAAAGAGAAGAGAGGGGGGGGGGAGGAAAAAGAAAGAACAACCAGTCCAGAAATAAATTGCACTTCCTTATCATCAAAATCAATCTCACAATACTAGGATTATAATATTTACACTTCATCATTATCCCAGGGTTTTTAAAAATTCAATGACCTCCGATATTTCAGTAAACACCTGTCTCCTGGCTTTGTCCTCAATTATAATTATAGCCGGGTACATCAGCAAGGCATTTATGCCTTTATTTATTAACTGCGTACAGTAAGGGGCCATGTTTTTTCTCCTGGCTGAGGTCTCGCCGGAGAAATCCTGGAACAACAATATCTTGTTGTTACCAAATATCAGCGGCTCTTTTTTTTTTTTTAAAGAGATTTAATAACTCAATTTTATCTTGGAATTTTAGGAGCTTGAAGATAACCATTCTTGATCTAACAGACCCATTAACCACGGACTTCCTGGGGCCAACTCTGTGCGCTCTCTCAATTACTAATGGTAACAAATGTGCTGGCATAACCAGGGCCTGTGGTAGGGTAATGGAAGAGAATGTCATGAGATCCTCAAACTCCGGGGATTCTGGTAGGCCAATAATTCTGATGTTATTGCGCCTGGAGCGATCCTCCAAATCCTCCAGGCGCAATTGCATACTGTTTAACTTATCCTCTTGTTTTTGTATAGTTATTTCTGGTGTGTTTGCCTGATCTTCTAATGATGAAATCCTGTCTTCAGCTTCAACAAGTCTTATTGAGAATTGTTTAATTTCCTTACGGCTAGATTTAGAGTTCTGCGGCCAAAGGGGTGCGTTAGCTACGCGTGCTTTTTTTCTCCCGAACCTTTTAAATATCGCTGGTATTTAGAGTTCACAGAAGGGCTGTGTTAGGCTCCAAAAAGGGAGCGTAGAGGATATTTACCGCCACTGCAACTCTCAATACCAGCGGTGCTTACGGACGCGGCCAGCTTAAAAAACGTGCTCGTGCACGATTCCCCCATAGAAAACAATGGAGCATTTTGAGCTGAAAAAAAAACCTAACACCTGCAAAAAAGCAGCGTTCAGATCCTAACGCAGCCCCATTGTTTCCTATGGGGAAACACTTCCTAAGTCTGCACCTAACACCCTAACATGAACCCCGAGTCTAAACACCCCTAACCTTACACTTATTAACCCCTAATCTGCCGCCCCCGCTATCGCTGACACCTGCATATTTTTTTTTACCCCTAATCTGCCGCTCCGTACACCGCCGCAACCTACGTTATCCCTATGTACCCCTAATCTGCTGCCCCTAACACAGCCGACCCCTATATTATATTTATTAACCCCTAATCTTCCGCCCCAATGTCGCCTCCACCTACCTACAATTATTAACCCCTAATCTGCCGACCGGACCTCACCGCTACTATAATAAATGTATTAACCCCTAATCCGCCTCACTCCCGCCTCAATAACCCTATAATAAATAGTATTAACCCCTAATCTGCCCTCCCTAACATCGCCGACACCTAACTTCAAGTATTAACCCCTAATCTGCCGACCGGACCTCACCGCTACTATAATAAATGTACAGGGAGTGCAGAATTATTAGGCAAGTTGTATTTTTGAGGATTAATTTTATTATTGAACAAACACCATGTTCTCAATGAACCCAAAAAACTTAATATCAACGCTGAATAGTTTTGGAAGTAGTTTTTAGTTTGTTTTTAGTTATAGCTATTTTAGGGGGATATCTGTGTGTGCAGGTGATTATTACTGTGCATAATTATTAGGCAACTTAACAAAAAACAAATATATACCCATTTCAATTTTTATTTTTACCAGTGAAACCAATATAACATCTCAACATCCACAAATATACATTTCTGACATTCAAAAACAAAACAAAAACAAATCAGTGACCAATATAGCCACCTTTCTTTGCAAGGACACTCAAAAGCCTGCCATCCATGGATTCTGTCAGTGTTTTGATCTGTTCACCATCAACATTGCATGCAGCAGCAACCACAGCCTCCCAGACACTGTTCAGAGAGGTGTACTGTTTTCAATCCTTGTAAATCTCACATTTGATGATGGACCACAGGTTCTCAATGGGGTTCAGATCAGGTGAACAAGGAGGCCATGTCATTAGATTTTCTTCTTTTATACCCTTTCTTGCCAGCCACGCTGTGGAGTACTTGGACGCGTGTGATGGAGCATTGTCCTGCATGAAAATCATGTTTTTCTTGAAGGATGCAGACTTCTTCCTGTACCACTGCTTGAAGAAGGTGTCTTCCAGAAACTGGCAGTAGGACTGGGAGTTGAGCTTGACTCCATCCTCAACCCGAAAAGGCCCCACAAGCTCATCTTTGATGATACCAGCCCAATACAGTACTCCACCTCCACCTTGCTGGCGTCTGAGTCGGACTGGAGCTCTCTGCCCTTTACCAATCCAGCCACAGGCCCATCCATCTGGCCCATCAAGACTCACTCTCATTTCATCAGTCCATAAAACCTTAGAAAAATCAGTCTTGAGATATTTCTTGGCCCAGTCTTGACGTTTCAGCTTGTGTGTCTTGTTCAGTGGTGGTCGTCTTTCAGCCTTTCTTACCTTGGCCATGTCTCTGAGTATTGCACACCTTGTGCTTTTGGGCACTCCAGTGATGTTGCAGCTCTGAAATATGGCCAAACTGGTGGCAAGTGGCATCTTGGCAGCTGCACGCTTGACTTTTCTCAGTTCATGGGCAGTTATTTTGCGCCTTGGTTTTTCCACACGCTTCTTGCGACCCTGTTGACTATTTTGAATGAAACGCTTGACTGTTCGATGATCACGCTTCAGAAGCTTTGCAATTTTAAGAGTGCTGCATCCCTCTGCAAGATATCTCACTATTTTTGACTTTTCTGAGCCTGTCAAGTCCTTCTTTTGACCCATTTTGCCAAAGGAAAGGAAGTTGCCTAATAATTATGCAGACCTGATATAGGGTGTTGATGTCATTAGACCACACCCCTTCTCATTACAGAGATGCACATCACCTAATATGCTTAATTGGTAGTAGGCTTTCGAGCCTATACAGCTTTGAGTAAGACAACATGCATAAAGAGGATGATGTGGTCAAAATACTAATTTGCCTAATAATTCTGCACTCCCTGTATTAACCCCTAAAGCTAAGTCTAACCCTAACCCTAACACCCCCCTAAGTTAAATATAATTTAAATCTAATGAAATAAATTAACTCTTATTAAATAAATTATTCCTATTTCAAGCTAAATACTTACCTGTAAAATAAACCCTAATACAGTATAGCTACAATATAAATTATAATTATATTGTAGCTATTTTAGGATTTATATTTATTTTACAGGCAACTTTCAATTTATTTTAAATAGGTACAATAGCTATTAAATAGTTATTAACTATTTAATAGTTACCTAGCTAAAATAAAGAGAAATTTACCTGTAAAATAAAAACTAACCTAAGTTACAATTACACCTAACACTACACTATACTTTAATAAATTATTCCTATTTAAAACTAAATACTTACCTGTAAAATAAACCCTAAGATAGCTCAATATAATTAATAATTACATTGTAGCTATTTTAGGATTTATATTTATTTTACAGGTAACTTTGTATTTATTTTAACCAGGTACAATAGCTATTAAATAGCTACCTAGTTAAAATAATTACAAAATTACCTGTAAAATAAATCCTAACCTAAGTTACAATTAAACCTAACACTACACTATCAATAAATTAATTAAATAAAATACCTACAATTATCTACAATTAAACTTAACACTACACTATCAATATATTAATTAAATACAATACCTACAAATAAATACAATTAAATAAACTAACTAAAGTACAAAAAAATAAAAAAGAACTAAATTACAAATTAAAAAAATATTTACAAACATTAGAAAAATATTACAACAATTTTAAACTAATTACACCTACTCTAAGCCCCCTAATAAAATAACAAAGCCCCCCAAAATAAAAAATGCCCTACCCTATTCTAAATTTAAAAAGTTCAAAGCTCTTTTTACCTTACCAGCCCTCAAAAGGGCCTTTTGCGGGGCATGCCCCAAAGAATACTGCTCTTTTGCCTGTAAAAGAAAAATACAACCCCCCCCCCACATTAAAACCCACCACCCACATACCCCTAATCTAGCCCAAACCCCCTTAAAAAAACCTAACACTACCCCCCTGAAGATCATCTTACCTTGAGTCATCTTCACTCAGCCGAGCCACCGATGGAACTGAAGAGGAGATCCGGAGCGGCAGAAGTGATCCTCCAATGGGCGCTGAAGAAGTCTTCCATCCGATGAAATGATCCTCCAAGCGGCGCTGAAGAAGTCTTCCATCCGGGCGATGTCATCTTCCAAGCGGGGTCTTCAATCTTCTTTCTTCAGGATCCATCTTGCATACCTCCGACGCGGAACATCCTGCTGGCCCGACGGACTACCGACGAATGAAGGCTCCTAGAGGGACGTCATCCAAGATGGCGTCCCTCGAATTCCGATTGGCTGATAGGATTCTATCAGCCAATCGGAATTAAGTTAGGAAAATTGTGATTGGCTGATGGATAAAAGGATTATTAAAAAACCTAGACAATGATTTCCCCACACACATCAGTTCACTTTTTTCCGTATTAACCTTGTAGCCTGAAAATGAGCTGAACTCTTCCAGTAGCTGGGTCAAAATTGGGATAGATTGCTGCATATTCTCTAGAAACACTAGAATATCATCCGCATATAACAAGGTATTTAAGCGATGGGAGCCTACTGAGATCCCCGTCAGGCTATTTCTTACTCGTATCGTGAGCGGCTCTAATGCTGTGTTAAACAGCAGGGGAGATAATGGGCAGCCTTGCCGGGTACCACACTGAAGTATTATCTTAGGGGAGACAGTCCCATTTACCAGTATATATGATATAGGATTCGAATAAATTCTGTGAATAAATTGCACAAAGTTCTCTTTAATCCCAAATTTTCCCAATGAGATAAATAGATGTTCCCAGACTATGGAGTCAAACGCCTTGACCGCGTCCAATGTAAGGACGGCTATATCAAGTCCTCTACTCGCGTTGGAATTTTGCTCCTCATTCTAGGCATAATCTAAGAAAGTTGTTAAATTACGTATATTCTTAGACAGATTTCTATTAGTCATGAACCCCGTCTGATCAGGATGAATGAGTTTCTGTAGACAAGATGAGAATTTGTCAGCTAAAATGGATGCTAGAATCTTATAATCTGAATTTAAAACTGAAATCGGCCTATACGATGCTGGATCCTCAGCATCTTTACCCTTTTTCAAAATAAGAGAGATCTTAGCCATTGTGAAATAAGATGAAATTGATTTGTCTACTGCATAATAATTATTGAATAGATTCTCTAGTACCGGTAATAAATCTTCCTTCAAGCATTTATAAAACTCTGATGGAAATCCATCTGGACCGGGCGCTTTATTTGGTTTCAATGTATCAATAGCTTTACAGATCTCTTCTCTTGTTATGGGTTCATTTAACATAGTCAAATCTTCAACTTGAATCTTTGGGGTTACAATTTTTGACCAGAATAAATCTTGGTTATAGAGATTAATATTCACTGGGGAATACAGATGTTGGTAATAAGTGGCAAAGATTTTACAGATTTCCGAGGTTTCAAAGTATCTAGTCTTATTATCTTTAATAACAGCTATGAGATTTTTTTTCTTCCTACTTTTAGTGAGGCTAGCCAAGTATTTAGCCGAGCACCCATGAAAGCCCTTGTAGTGGAGATTTATTCTGATTTCATCAGTTTGGGATTTTTGTTTTAAAAAGAGATCTCTCTCTTTTCTAATGGCAATGTAGTTATCCCAATTTTGCTGTGAAGGAACATTCTGTACCTGTATATATGCATTCTTTACTCTCTTTGCCAATGTAATCTCCCGAAATTTGATCTTTTTCCCACGTAGATTCAAATAAGCCATAATCTCTCCCCTTAACACCGTTTTAGATGCCTCCCAAAAAATTTCAATTTTATTTCTATATTCACAATTATTGAGACCATACTCCTGCCATTTTAAAAGTAGCCACGATCGAAACCTGGGCTCAGAACATAAAAAACGAGGAAAGCAAAATACCGACTTTTGTAATTTGGCCTTGTTCAAAGAAGGGAAGGTTAATGAAATTATTGCGTGGTCTGATATCAGGATCTCTCGTATCTCCGCCTTTAATTGCCAGATAGAAAGAGATTCAGAGACCAAAAACAGGTCAATCCTGGAAAATGTCCTGTGGGCTCTGGACTCACATGTGTATACTGAAATATCCGGATTTTGGATCCGACAAATATCTGTCAATTTTAATTTGTGGCAGAATTTCTGAAAATATTTAGCACTTTGCCTGTTACTAGCTACATTTTTGTATGAAAACCAATCTATTAATGGGTCCAATGTCATATTGAAGTCTCCGCATATAACTACATTTTGCCCTATAAATGGAAATACCTTATTTTGGATTTTTTCCCAGAATTCTATTTAAAGTCTATTTGGCGCATAAATATTACAAATTGCAAATTTTATATTTTTAACCATTATTTGGAGTAAAATAAATCTGGCTTCAATATCAATCTCTATCTTGATTATCTTATAGTCTAATTGTTTATGCAATAGTACTACCACACCACATTTTTTATTGGAACCATTGGTAGAGATTACCTCCCCGACCCACTTGATCCTCAGCTTTGCTGCTTCTGTCTCTTTAAGATGTGTTTCCTGGAGAAAAACTAGGTTGGGTTGTAATTTAGCTAAAGTTTTAATAATCAATTTGCATTTCACTGGAGATGCTATACCCCCCACGTTCCAAGAGAACATCCTAATTCCCTCCATCATTTCTTCCTAATATTGACAAACAACTATTTGTCTCCAGGGAAAGAGAAGAGAGGGGGGGGGGGGAAGAAAAAGAAAGAACAACCAGTCCAGAAATAAATTGCACTTCCTTATCATCAAAATCAATCTCACAATACTAGGATTATAATATTTACACTTCATCATTATCCCAGGGTTTTTAAAAATTCAATGACCTCCGATATTTCAGTAAACACCTGTCTCCTGCCTTTGTCCTCAATTATAATTCTAGCCGGGTACATCAGCAAGGCATTTATGCCTTTATTTATTAACTGCGTACAGTAAGGGGCCATGGTTTTTCTCCTGGCTGAGGTCTCGCCGGAGAAATCCTGGAACAACAATATCTTGTTGTTACCAAATATCAGCGGCTCTTTTTTTTTTTTTAAAGAGATTTAATAACTCAATTTTATCTTGGAATTTTAGGAGCTTGAAGATAACCATTCTTGATCTAACAGACCCATTAACCACGGACTTCCTGGGGCCAACTCTGTGCGCTCTCTCAATTACTAATGGTAACAAATGTGCTGGCATACCCAGGGCCTGTGGTAGGGTAATGGAAGAGAATGTCATGAGATCCTCAAACTCCGGGGATTCCGGTAGGCCAATAATTCTGATGTTATTGCACCTGGAGCGATCCTCCAAATCCTCCAGGCGCAATTGCATACTGTTTAACTTATCCTCTTGTTTTTGTATAGTTATTTCTGGTGTGTTTGCCTGATCTTCTAATGATGAAATCCTGTCTTCAGCTTCAACAAGTCTTATTGAGAATTGTTTAATTTCCTTACGGCTAGATTTAGAGTTCTGCGGCCAAAGGGGTGCGTTAGCTACGCATGCTTTTTTTCTCCCGAACCTTTTAAATATCGCTGGTATTTAGAGTTCACAGAAGGGCTGTGTTAGGCTCCAAAAAGGGAGCGTAGAGGATATTTACCGCCACTGCAACTCTCAATACCAGTGGTGCTTACGGACGCGGCCAGCTTAAAAAACGTGCTCGTGCACGATTCCCCCATAGAAAACAATGGAGCATTTTGAGCTGAAAAAAAAACCTAACACCTGCAAAAAAGCAGCGTTCAGATCCTAACGCAGCCCCATTGTTTCCTATAGGGAAACACTTCCTAAGTCTGCACCTAACACCCTAACATGAACCCCGAGTCAAAACACCCCTAACCTTACACTTATTAACCCCTAATCTGCCGCCCCCGCTATCGCTGACACCTGCATATTTTTTAACCCCTAATCTGCCGCTCCGTACACCGCCGCAACCTACGTTATCCCTATGTACCCCTAATCTGCTGCCCCTAACACAGCCGACCCCTATATTATATTTATTAACCCCTAATCTTCCGCCCCAATGTCGCCTCCACCTACCTACAATTATTAACCCCTAATCTGCCGACCGGACCTCACCGCTACTATAATAAATGTATTAACCCCAAATCCTCCTCACTCCCGCCTCAATAACCCTATAATAAATAGTATTAACCCCTAATCTGCCCTCCCTAACATCGCCGACACCTAACTTCAAGTATTAACCCCTAATCTGCCGACCGGACCTCACCGCTACTATAATAAATGTACAGGGAGTGCAGAATTATTAGGCAAGTTGTATTTTTGAGGATTAATTTTATTATTAATCTGGACCGGGCGCTTTATTTGGTTTCAATGTATCAATAGCTTTACAGATCTCTTCTCTAGTTATGGGTTCATTTAACATAGTCAAATCTTCAACTTGAATCTTTGGGGTTACAATTTTTGACCAGAATAAATCTTGGTTATAGAGATTAATATTCACTGGGGAATACAGATGTTGGTAATAAGTGGCAAAGACTTTACAGATTTCCGAGGTTTCAAAGTATCTAGTCTTATTATCTTTAATAACAGCTATGAGATTTTTTTTCTTCCTACTTTTAGTGAGGCTAGCCAAGTATTTAGCCGAGCACCCATGAAAGCCCTTGTAGTGGAGATTTATTCTGATTTCATCAGTTTGGGATTTTTGTTTTAAAAAGAGATCTCTCTCTTTTCTAATGGCAATGTAGTTATCCCAATTTTGCTGTGAAGGAACATTCTGTACCTGTATATATGCATTCTTTACTCTCTTTGCCAATGTAATCTCCCGAAATTTGATCTTTTTCCCACGTAGATTCAAATAAGCCATAATCTCTCCCCTTAACACCGTTTTATATGCCTCCCAAAAAATTTCAATTTTATTTCTATATTCACAATTATTGAGACCATACTCCTGCAATTTTAATAGTAGCCACGATCGAAACCTGGGCTCAGAACATAAAAAACGAGGAAAGCAAAATACCGACTTTTGTAATTTGGCCTTGTTCAAAGAAGGGAAGGTTAATGAAATTATTGCGTGGTCTGATATCAGGATCTCTCTTATCTTCGCCTTTAATTGCCAGATAGAAAGAGATTCAGAGACCAAAAACAGGTCAATCCTGGAAAATGTCCTGTGGGCTCTGGACTCACATGTGTATACTGAAATATCCGGATTTTGGATCCGACAAATATCTGTCAATTTTAATTTGTGGCAGAATTTCTGAAAATATTTAGCACTTTGCCTGTTACTAGCTACATTTTTGTATGAAAACCAATCTATTAATGGGTCCAATGTCATATTGAAGTCTCCGCATATAACTAAATTTTTCCCTATAAATGGAAATACCTTATTTTGGATTTTTTCCCAGAATTCTATTTAAAGTCTATTTGGCGCATAAATATTACAAATTGCAAATTTTATATTTTTAACCATTATTTGGAGTAAAATAAATCTGGCTTCAATATCAATCTCTATCTTGATTATCTTATAGTCTAATTGTTTATGCAATAGTACTACCACACCACATTTTTTATTGGAACCATTGGTAGAGATTACCTCCCCGACCCACTTGATCCTCAGCTTTGCTGCTTCTGTCTCTTTAAGATGTGTTTCCTGGAGAAAAACTAGGTTGGGTTGTAATTTAGCTAAAGTTTTAATAATCAATTTGCATTTCACTGGAGATGCTATACCCCCCACGTTCCAAGAGAACATCCTAATTCCCTCCATCATTTCTTCCTAATATTGACAAACAACTATTTGTCTCCAGGGAAAGAGAAGAGAGGGGGGGGGGGAAAGAAAAAGAAAGAACAACCAGTCCAGAAATAAATTGTACTTCCTTATCATCAAAATCAATCTCACAATACTAGGATTATAATATTTACACTTCATCATTATCCCAGGGTTTTTAAAAATTCAATGACCTCCGATATTTCAGTAAACACCTGTCTCCTGCCTTTGTCCTCAATTATAATTCTAGCCGGGTACATCAGCAAGGCATTTATGCCTTTATTTATTAACTGCGTACAGTAAGGGGCCATGGTTTTTCTCCTGGATGAGGTCTCGCCGGAGAAATCCTGGAACAACAATTTCTTGTTGTTACCAAATATCAGCGGCTCTTTTTTTTTTTTTAAAGAGATTTAATAACTCAATTTTATCTTGGAATTTTAGGAGCTTGAAGATAACCATTCTTGATCTAACAGACCCATTAACCACGGACTTCCTGGGGCCAACTCTGTGCGCTCTCTCAATTACTAATGGTAACAAATGTGCTGGCATACCCAGGGCCTGTGGTAGGGTAATGGAAGAGAATGTCATGAGATCCTCAAACTCCGGGGATTCCGGTAGGCCAATAATTCTGATGTTATTGCGCCTGGAGCGATCCTCCAAATCCTCCAGGCGCAATTGCATACAGTTTAACTTATCCTCTTGTTTTTGTATAGTTATTTCTGGTGTGTTTGCCTGATCTTCTAATGATGAAATCCTGTCTTCAGCTTCAACAAGTCTTATTGAGAATTGTTTAATTTCCTTACAGCTAGATTTAGAGTTCTGCGGCCAAAGGGGTGCGTTAGCTACGCGTGCTTTTTTTCTCCCGAACCTTTTAAATATCGCTGGTATTTAGAGTTCACAGAAGGGCTGTGTTAGGCTCCAAAAAGGGAGCGTAGAGGATATTTACCGCCACTGCAACTCTCAATACCAGCGGTGCTTACGGACGCGGCCAGCTTAAAAAACGTGGTCGTGCACGATTCCCCCATAGAAAACAATGGAGCATTTTGAGCTGAAAAAAAAACCTAACACCTGCAAAAAGCAGCGTTCAGATCCTAACGCAGCCCCATTGTTTCCTATGGGGAAACACTTCCTAAGTCTGCACCTAACACCCTAACATGAACCCCGAGTCTAAACACCCCTAACCTTACACTTATTAACCCCTAATCTGCCGCCCCCGCTATCGCTGACACCTGCATATTTTTTTAACCCCTAATCTGCCGCTCCGTACACCGCCGCAACCTACGTTATCCCTATGTACCCCTAATCTGCTGCCCCTAACACAGCCGACCCCTATATTATATTTATTAACCCCTAATCTTCCGCCCCAATGTCGCCTCCACCTACCTACAATTATTAACCCCTAATCTGCCGACCGGACCTCACCGCTACTATAATAAATGTATTAACCCCTAATCCGCCTCACTCCCGCCTCAATAACCCTATAATAAATAGTATTAACCCCTAATCTGCCCTCCCTAACATCGCCGACACCTAACTTCAAGTATTAACCCCTAATCTGCCGACCGGACCTCACCGCTACTATAATAAATGTACAGTATTAACCCCTAAAGCTAAGTCTAACCCTAACCCTAACACCCCCCTAAGTTAAATATAATTTAAATCTAATGAAATAAATTAACTTTTATTAAATAAATTATTCCTATTTCAAGCTAAATACTTACCTGTAAAATAAACCCTAATACAGTATAGCTACAATATAAATTATAATTATATTGTAGCTATTTTAGGATTTATATTTATTTTACAGGCAACTTTCAATTTATTTTAAATAGGTACAATAGCTATTAAATAGTTATTAACTATTTAATAGTTACCTAGCTAAAATAAAGAGAAATTTACCTGTAAAATAAAAACTAACCTAAGTTACAATTACACCTAACACTACACTATACTTTAATAAATTATTCCTATTTAAAACTAAATACTTACCTGTAAAATAAACCCTAAGATAGCTCAATATAATTATTAATTACATTGTAGCTATTTTAGGATTTATATTTATTTTACAGGTAACTTTGTATTTATTTTAACCAGGTACAATAGCTATTAAATAGCTACCTAGTTAAAATAATTACAAAATTACCTGTAAAATAAATCCTAACCTAAGTTACAATTAAACCTAACACTACACTATCAATAAATTAATTAAATAAAATACCTACAATTATCTACAATTAAACCTAACACTACACTATCAATATATTAATTAAATACAATACCTACAAATAAATACAATTAAATAAATTAACTAAAGTACAAAAAAATAAAAAAGAACTAAGTTACAAATTAAAAAAATATTTACAAACATTAGAAAAATATTACAACAATTTTAAACTAATTACACCTACTCTAAGCCCCCTAATAAAATAACAAAGCCCCCCAAAATAAAAAAATGCCCTACCCTATTCTAAATTAAAAAAGTTCAAAGCTCTTTTTACCTTACCAGCCCTCAAAAGGGCCTTTTGCGGGGCATGCCCCAAAGAATACTGCTCTTTTGCCTGTAAAAGAAAAATACAACCCCCCCCCACATTAAAACCCACCACCCACATACCCCTAATCTAACCCAAACCCCCCTTAAAAAAACCTAACACTACCCCCCTGAAGATCATCTTACCTTGAGTCATCTTCACTCAGCCGAGCCACCGATGGAACTGAAGAGGAGATCCGGAGCGGCAGAAGTGATCCTCCAATGGGCGCTGAAGAAGTCTTCCATCCGATGAAATGATCCTCCAAGCGGCGCTGAAGAAGTCTTCCATCCAGGCGATGTCATCTTCCAAGCGGGGTCTTCAATCTTCTTTCTTCAGGATCCATCTTGCAGACCTCCGACGCGGAACATCCTGCTGGCCCGACGGACTACCGACGAATGAAGGCTCCTTTAAGGGACGTCATCCAAGATGGCGTCCCTCGAATTCCGATTGGCTGATAGGATTCTATCAGCCAATCGGAATTAAGTTAGGAAAATTGTGATTGGCTGATGGATAAAAGGATTATTAAAAAACCTAGACAATGATTTCCCCACACACATCAGTTCACTTTTTTCCGTATTAACCTTGTAGCCTGAAAATGAGCTGAACTCTTCCAGTAGCTGGGTCAAAATTGGGATAGATTGCTGCATATTCTCTAGAAACACTAGAATATCATCCGCATATAACAAGGTATTTAAGCGATGGGAGCCTACTGAGATCCCCGTCAGGCTATTTCTTACTCGTATCGCGAGCGGCTCTAATGCTGTGTTAAACAGCAGGGGAGATAATGGGCAGCCTTGCCGGGTACCACACTGAAGTATTATCTTAGGGGAGACAGTCCCATTTACCAGTATATATGATATAGGATTCGAATAAATTCTGTGAATAAATTGCACAAAGTTCTCTTTAATCCCAAATTTTCCCAATGAGATAAATAGATGTTCCCAGACTATGGAGTCAAACGCCTTGACCGCGTCCAATGTAAGGACGGCTATATCAAGTCCTCTACTCGCGTTGGATTTTTGCTCCTCATTCTAGGCATAATCTAAGAAAGTTGTTAAATTACGTATATTCTTAGACAGATTTCTATTAGTCATGAACCCCGTCTGATCAGGATGAATGAGTTTCTGTAGACAAGATGAGAATCTGTCAGCTAAAATGGATGCTAGAATCTTATAATCTGAATTTAAAACTGAAATCGGCCTATACGATGCTGGATCCTCAGCATCTTTTCCCTTTTTCAAAATAAGAGAGATCTTAGCCATTGTGAAATAAGATGAAATTGATTTGTCTACTGCATAATAATTATTGAATAGATTCTCTAGTACCGGTAATAAATCTTCCTTCAAGCATTTATAAAACTCTGATGGAAATCCATCTGGACCGGGCGCTTTATTTGGTTTCAATGTATCAATAGCTTTACAGATCTCTTCTCTAGTTATGGGTTCATTTAACATAGTCAAATCTTCAACTTGAATCTTTGGGGTTACAATTTTTGACCAGAATAAATCTTGGTTATAGAGATTAATATTCACTGGGGAATACAGATGTTGGTAATAAGTGGCAAAGATTTTACAGATTTCCGAGGTTTCAAAGTATCTAGTCTTATTATCTTTAATAACAGCTATGAGATTTTTTTTCTTCCTACTTTTAGTGAGGCTAGCCAAGTATTTAGCCGAGCACCCATGAAAGCCCTTGTAGTGGAGATTTATTCTGATTTCATCAGTTTGGGATTTTTGTTTTAAAAAGAGATCTCTCTCTTTTCTAATGGCAATGTAGTTATCCCAATTTTGCTGTGAAGGAACATTCTGTACCTGTATGTATGCATTCTTTACTCTCTTTGCCAATGTAATCTCCCGAAATTTGATCTTTTTCCCACGTAGATTCAAATAAGCCATAATCTCTCCCCTTAACACCGTTTTATATGCCTCCCAAAAATTTTCAATTTTATTTCTATATTCACAATTATTGAGACCATACTCCTGCCATTTTAATAGTAGCCACGATCGAAACCTGGGCTCAGAACATAAAAAACGAGGAAAGCAAAATACCGACTTTTGTAATTTGGCCTTGTTCAAAGAAGGGAAGGTTAATGAAATTATTGCGTGGTCTGATATCAGGATCTCTCTTATCTCCGCCTTTAATTGCCAGATAGAAAGAGATTCAGAGACCAAAAACAGGTCAATCCTGGAAAATGTCCTGTGGGCTCTGGACTCACATGTGTATACTGAAATATCCGGATTTTGGATCCGACAAATATCTGTCAATTTTAATTTGTGGCAGAATTTCTGAAAATATTTAGCACTTTGCCTGTTACTAGCTACATTTTTGTATGAAAACCAATCTATTAATGGGTCCAATGTCATATTGAAGTCTCCGCATATAACTACATTTTGCCCTATAAATGGAAATACCTTATTTTGGATTTTTTCCCAGAATTCTATTTAAAGTCTATTTGGCGCATAAATATTACAAATTGCAAATTTTATATTTTTAACCATTATTTGGAGTAAAATAAATCTGGCTTCAATATCAATCTCTATCTTGATTATCTTATAGTCTAATTGTTTATGCAATAGTACTACCACACCACATTTTTTATTGGAACCATTGGTAGAGATTACCTCCCCGACCCACTTGATCCTCAGCTTTGCTGCTTCTGTCTCTTTAAGATGTGTTTCCTGGAGAAAAACTAGGTTGGGTTGTAATTTAGCTAAAGTTTTAATAATCAATTTGCATTTCACTGGAGATGCTATACCCCCCACGTTCCAAGAGAACATCCTAATTCCCTCCATCATTTCTTCCTAATATTGACAAACAACTATTTGTCTCCAGGGAAAGAGAAGAGAGGGGGGGGGAAGAAAAAGAAAGAACAACCAGTCCAGAAATAAATTGTACTTCCTTATCATCAAAATCAATCTCACAATACTAGGATTATAATATTTACACTTCATCATTATCCCAGGGTTTTTAAAAATTCAATGACCTCCGATATTTCAGTAAGCACCTGTCTCCTGCCTTTGTCCTCAATTATAATTCTAGCCGGGTACATCAGCAAGGCATTTATGCCTTTATTTATTAACTGCGTACAGTAAAGGGCCATGGTTTTTCTCCTGGATGAGGTCGCGCCGGAGAAATCCTGGAACAACAATATCTTGTTGTTACCAAATATCAGCGGCTCTTTTTTTTTTTTTAAAGAGATTTAATAACTCAATTTTATCTTGGAATTTTAGGAGCTTGAAGATAACCATTCTTGATCTAACAGACCCATTAACCACGGACTTCCTGGGGCCAACTCTGTGCGCTCTCTCAATTACTAATGGTAACAAATGTGCTGGCATACCCAGGGCCTGTGGTAGGGTAATGGAAGAGAATGTCATGAGATCCTCAAACTCCGGGGATTCCGGTAGGCCAATAATTCTGATGTTATTGCGCCTGGAGCGATCCTCCAAATCCTCCAGGTGCAATTGCATACTGTTTAACTTATCCTCTTGTTTTTGTATAGTTATTTCTGGTGTGTTTGCCTGATCTTCTAATGATGAAATCCTGTCTTCAGCTTCAACAAGTCTTATTGAGAATTGTTTAATTTCCTTACGGCTAGATTTAGAGTTCTGCGGCCAAAGGGGTGCGTTAGCTACGCGTGCTTTTTTTCTCCAGAACCTTTTAAATATCGCTGGTATTTAGAGTTCACAGAAGGGCTGTGTTAGGCTCCAAAAAGGGAGCGTAGAGGATATTTACCGCCACTGCAACTCTCAATACCAGCGGTGCTTACGGACGCGGCCAGCTTAAAAAACGTGCTCGTGCACGATTCCCCCATAGAAAACAATGGAGCATTTTGAGCTGAAAAAAAACCTAACACCTGCAAAAAAGCAGCGTTCAGATCCTAACGCAGCCCCATTGTTTCCTATGGGGAAACACTTCCTAAGTCTGCACCTAACACCCTAACATGAACCCCGAGTCTAAACACCCCTAACCTTACACTTATTAACCCCTAATCTGCCGCCCCCGCTATCGCTGACACCTGCATATTTTTTTTAACCCCTAATCTGCCGCTCTGTACACCGCCGCAACCTACGTTATCCCTATGTACCCCTAATCTGCTGCCCCTAACACAGCCGACCCCTATATTATATTTATTAACCCCTAATCTTCCGCCCCAATGTCGCCTCCACCTACCTACAATTATTAACCCCTAATCTGCCGACCGGACCTCACCGCTACTATAATAAATGTATTAACCCCTAATCCGCCTCACTCCTGCCTCAATAACCCTATAATAAATAGTATTAACCCCTAATCTGCCCTCCCTAACATCGCCGACACCTAACTTCAAGTATTAACCCCTAATCTGCCGACCGGACCTCACCGCTACTATAATAAATGTACAGGGAGTGCAGAATTATTAGGCAAGTTGTATTTTTGAGGATTAATTTTATTATTGAACAACAACCATGTTCTCAATGAACCCAAAAAACTCATTAATATCAAAGCTGAATAGTTTTGGAAGTAGTTTTTAGTTTGTTTTTAGTTATAGCTATTTTAGGGGGATATCTGTGTGTGCAGGTGACTATTACTGTGCATAATTATTAGGCAACTTAACAAAAAACAAATATATACCCATTTCAATTTTTTATTTTTACCAGTGAAACCAATATAACATCTCAACATCCACAAATATACATTTCTGACATTCAAAAACAAAACAAAAACAAATCAGTGACCAATATAGCCACCTTTCTTTGCAAGGACACTCAAACGCCTGCCATCCATGGATTCTGTCAGTGTTTTGATCTGTTCATCATCAACATTGCGTGCAGCAGCAACCACAGCCTCCCAGACACTGTTCAGAGAGGTGTACTGTTTTCCCTCCTTGTAAATCTCACATTTGATGATGGACCACAGGTTCTCAATGGGGTTCAGATCAGGTGAACAAGGAGGCCATGTCATTAGATTTTCTTCTTTTATACCCTTTCTTGCCAGCCACGCTGTGGAGTACTTGGACGCGTGTGATGGAGCATTGTCCTGCATGAAAATCATGTTTTTCTTGAAGGATGCAGACTTCTTCCTGTACCACTGCTTGAAGAAGGTGTCTTCCAGAAACTGGCAGTAGGACTGGGAGTTGAGCTTGACTCCATCCTCAACCCGAAAAGGCTCCACAAGCTCATCTTTGATGATACCAGCCCAATACAGTACTCCACCTCCACCTTGCTGGCGTCTGAGTCGGACTGGAGCTCTCTGCCCTTTACCAATCCAGCCACGGGCCCATCCATCTGGCCCATCAAGACTCACTCTCATTTCATCAGTCCATAAAACCTTAGAAAAATCAGTCTTGAGATATTTCTTGGCCCAGTCTTGAAGTTTCAGCTTGTGTGTCTTGTTCAGTGGTGGTCGTCTTTCAGCCTTTCTTACCTTGGCCATGTCTCTGAGTATTGCACACCTTGTGCTTTTGGGCACTCCAGTGATGTTGCAGCTCTGAAATATGGCCAAACTGGTGGCAAGTGGCATCTTGGCAGCTGCACGCTTGACTTTTCTCAGTTCATGGGCAGTTATTTTGCGCCTTGGTTTTTCCACACGCTTCTTGCAACCCTGTTGACTATTTTGAATGAAACGCTTGATTGTTCGATGATCACGCTTCAGAAGCTTTGCAATTTTAAGAGTGCTGCATCCCTCTGCAAGATATCTCACTATTTTTGACTTTTCTGAGCCTGTCAAGTCCTTCTTTTGACCCATTTTGCCAAAGGAAAGGAAGTTGCCTAATAATTATGCACACCTGATATAGGGTGTTTATGTCATTAGACCACACCCCTTCTCATTACAGAGATGCACATCACCTAATATGCTTAATTGGTAGTAGGCTTTCGAGCCTATACAGCTTGGAGTAAGACAACATGCATAAAGAGGATGATGTGGTCAAAATACTAATTTGCCTAATAATTCTGCACTCCCTGTATTAACCCCTAAAGCTAAGTCTAACCCTAACCCTAACACCCCCCTAAGTTAAATATAATTTAAATCTAATGAAATAAATTAACTCTTATTAAATAAATTATTCCTATTTCAAGCTAAATACTTACCTGTAAAATAAACCCTAATACAGTATAGCTACAATATAAATTATAATTATATTGTAGCTATTTTAGGATTTATATTTATTTTACAGCCAACTTTCAATTTATTTTAAATAGGTACAATAGCTATTAAATAGTTATTAACTATTTAATAGTTACCTAGCTAAAATAAAGAGAAATTTACCTGTAAAATAAAAACTAACCTAAGTTACAATTACACCTAACACTACACTATACTTTAATAAATTATTCCTATTTAAAACTAAATACTTACCTGTAAAATAAACCCTAAGATAGCTCAATATAATTAATAATTACATTGTAGCTATTTTAGGATTTATATTTATTTTACAGGTAACTTTGTATTTATTTTAACCAGGTACAATAGCTATTAAATAGCTACCTAGTTAAAATAATTACAAAATTACCTGTAAAATAAATCCTAACCTAAGTTACAATTAAACCTAACACTACACTATCAATAAATTAATTAAATAAAATACCTACAATTATCTACAATTAAACCTAACACTACACTATCAATATATTAATTAAATACAATACCTACAAATAAATACAATTAAATAAACTAACTAAAGTACAAAAAAATAAAAAAGAACTAAGTTACAAATTAAAAAAATATTTACAAACATTAGAAAAATATTACAACAATTTTAAACTAATTACACCTACTCTAAGCCCCCTAATAAAATAACAAAGCCCCCCAAAATAAAAAAAATGCCCTACCCTATTCTAAATTTAAAAAGTTCAAAGCTCTTTTTACCTTACCAGCCCTCAAAAGGGCCTTTTGCGGGGCATGCCCCAAAGAATACTGCTCTTTTGCCTGTAAAAGAAAAATACAACCCCCCCCACATTAAAACCCACCACCCACATACCCCTAATCTAACCCAAACCCCCCTTAAAAAAACCTAACACTACCCCCCTGAAGATCATCTTACCTTGAGTCATCTTCACTCAGCCGAGCCACCGATGGAACTGAAGAGGAGATCCGGAGCGGCAGAAGTGATCCTCCAATGGGCGCTGAAGAAGTCTTCCATCCGATGAAATGATCCTCCAAGCGGCGCTGAAGAAGTCTTCCATCCAGGCGATGTCATCTTCCAAGCGGGGTCTTCAATCTTCTTTCTTCAGGATCCATCTTGCAGACCTCCGACGCGGAACATCCTGCTGGCCCGACGGACTACCGACGAATGAAGGCTCCTTTAAGGGACGTCATCCAAGATGGCGTCCCTCGAATTCCGATTGGCTGATAGGATTCTATCAGCCAATCGGAATTAAGGTAGAAAAATTGTGATTGGCTGATGGAATCAGCCAATCCGATTCAAGTTCAATCTGATTGGCTGATCCAATCAGCCAATCAGATTGAGCTTGCATTCTATTGGCTGTTCCGATCAGCCAATAGAATGTGAGCTCAATCTGATTGGCTGATTGGATCAGGTATTTTACAGGTAAGTATTTAGCTTTAAATAGGAATAATTTATTTAATAAGAGTTAATTTATTTCGTTAGATTTAAATTATATTTAACTTAGGGGGGGTGTTAGGGTTAGGGTTAGACTTAGCTTTAGGGGTTAATACATTTATTAGAGTAGCAGTGAGGTCCGGTCGGCAGATTAGGGGTTAATTCTTGAAGTTAGGTGTCGGCGATGTTAGGGAGGGCAGATTAGGGGTTAATACTATTTATTATAGGGTTATTGAGGCGGGAGTGAGGCGGATTAGGGGTTAATAACTTTATTATAGTAGCGGTGAGGTCCGGTCGGCAGATTAGGGGTTAATAATTGTAGGTAGTCGGCGGCGACGTTGTGGGGGGCAGATTAGGGGTTAATAAATATAATATAGGGGTCGGCGGTGTTAGGGGAAGCAGATTAGGGGTACATAGGGATAACGTAAGTGGCTGCGGTGTGCGGTCGGCAGATTAGGGGTTAAACATTTTTAATAGAGTGGCGGCGATGTGGGAGGGCCTCGGTTTAGGGGTACATAGGTAGTTTATGGGTGTTAGTGTACTTTAGAGCACAGTAGTTAAGAGCTTTATGAACCGGCGTTAGCCCATAAAGCTCTTAACTACTGACTTTTTTCTGCGGCTGGAGTTTTGTCGTTAGATTTCTAACGCTCACTTCAGCTAAGACTTTTCTAACGCCGGTATTTCAGCAAATACCGGCGTTAGAAAGATCCCATTGAAAAGATAGGATACGCAATTAACGTAAAGGGATCTGCGGTATGGAAAAGTCGAGGCTGGAAAGTGAGCGTTAGACCCTTTCATGACTGACTATAAATACCAGCGTTAGCCCAAAACCAGCGTTAGGAGCCTCTAACGCTGGTTTTGACGGCTAACGCCAAACTCTAAATCTAGCCATTAGAGAGTGCCACTATATCAGATGAGATAACTCCTAACTCTTTTTTTTATAGGAGCCGTATCTGATATACTATCAACACTGTTATCAGCCATCTTGGCTTTTTTATCCTTGGATTTAGCAGGCATTTTTGGGGAGCCTGTGTAATTAATTTTTCCATTGATAGTGTGGCAAAAGAAGTGAGAAAAAAAATAAAGTGAAAAATACAATTTGGTAAGAGAAAAGAAAAAAACTACTGGAGAATGTCCGTAGACATTATACCGTATATGAGTCAGTTAAAGAACCGACTAAATCAAGCAGGGAACTTGTCCCAGTGAATAGTGGTGTGGTTTTTTTTTTGTTTTTTTGTTTTTTTAAATTATATAATTTTTTGTTTTGTGTGTGTGTAATTAAAAGGTTACTATCTTGTGCAATTGCGTGTATTAGTGTTTGCTAGAATCAAAATAATATTATATAGAAAAACCCCTTAACTTTGCTGATACCAGACAGCCTATGCCTTATTTATCCGAAAATGGCCAAGCAGCACTAACTGCACATCGGTACATTAAACTTAGTACCTGATCATTTTTACACTTACTCAGGTCTCTGAATTATCTAATTTCACCATATGATATTATATAACCTGTATATTACAATACTGTCCCTAACTTGTCAGACTAATATCAGATATACAGCCTTACAAGGTCTTGAGAAACCACTATCAATACAAAAACAAAAAAAAATTGAGCTGTATATGAACCTCTAGGAAATACCACACTCCTTTAGATAAGAATATAACAACAAATCAAGATAAGCTTATACCAGTTGCACTTTACATCAACATATGCAGCAGCACATTGTACATAACCCATTTGTATTTGTCATGTGCAGTTTACATCCATAGACATAACAAAAGTAATCTCTGCTGTACAGCGATGCCCGGTAGGGGGGTAAATTCCAAACTGAGTATGTCATCCACTGGGTTAAACCGGGCAGTTAGTTGATCCCTGTCCCAGACTAGCAATTAACTTTTTAACAGGATTACCAGCCCAACAGCAAAGGTAGGTTTTCTTTATATTGCAAAATATAGACACAGACAGGAATACTTGAGGGCTCTACGACGCAGTCCGGGATGTCTCCAATGTAAAGGGCTAACTTCCAGCCAGAGAGACACCTACCACGGTAGAACCACAGATTGTCTCACTTTTCGGAAGAAGACTACCTCAGAAGCCGGGACTCGCTCCAGCGGACAAACACTGACAGTTCTTCCGGCACTTTACCACAAAGCGTGGCGTGCAGATCCCTCCGCAATCATCAGCTCAACAGTGCGCCCTCACTCCGGATCGTGACGCCCAATGTCCCGATGTCCCGATATCCTCTGGTCAGGTAGGTCTAGATTAATGCAGCGCCCACTATGTTCGGTTTTCTTGACCCCTAGATGCGACCACACTGATCTAGGCAGGGGCAGCAGTGTTCAGCCAATCTAAGACCTGGGTAATCCACGGAGATTCTCCTTTCCCATCCAGGTGATTACTGTGAGTCACGACTGAACCAGTCTAAAAACATGCCGCTGACCAAACTGGCCACTGTGGATTCCTTTCTCCGGCAGAGTCAAACTTGCCGCGGCCCCTCAGAACCACAGAGATCTGGGGCTATAGAGCTATGAGAGGGGGATAAGGTATTGCCGGTCGACCTGCACGACGACATGAAACATGCAGCCATTAGTCTCCGCCCCTAACAGGAACCCCTTGTTCTGACACTGATGTTTTAACTATATCTGTTTTAACTATCTGTGTTTTAATTATCTATTGTTAATACATGGATCCATGAGTTTTTTTATATTGTACCCACTTCTTGTACCACATAAAATATAAATGATCTTTCTTGTCCAGACACAAAAGACTACAGTTTGAATACTGTGTAGAAACCATCCATCTTGACAATTGAAGATGCCAAGTAACTAAACTATATTTAACATCACAAGCAACTAGTGTTGCAGAATCTAAACATACTTGAACAGGATCACCTTCATGAAAAGGTTTATCTAATTAGGTAGGTATAGGTATAGACAAAGGAAGTGAAGTAGTAGTAGTGTGTTGTATAAATAAACTAATATGAACAGAAATTGGGGCATACCATGGTCCATACATTGCCATAATCCAAAAAAATCAAAAGGATTCAAATCATTAACCATTAAAGTAGCAGGTAAATAAGACACTTCACATGAATCAACTGTGCTACTTGTATCACAAGATAAAATAGCTGATATAACCAACGGAACACGTTTATCATCATGTAGAATTCCTGCAGGAGAAGAAAGTAAATAAATACTGTATAGGAGGCAAATGTTCCTTCCTGTATGGGGTATGCAACCATATCCTGGAATGATAAGATAAGCAGCATTAATATACCATTCCTGTAAATAATCAAACTGTTTTACACTAGCAACAATAAGTGCAACAAGCTGAGGAGAAACAGAAGGATGTGAAATATGATAAATAGGTCTTGAAGGTGAAAGGACAAGACGGTTAATATTTGATAACATTAGAGTCATTAAACCGCTATCAGCTGTGGAGTGAGCATTAAGAAACATAGGCTAATAATTAGTAGTATTATCATCCTTGGGTATACTCCTTGCTTTATTTTGACAGATCCGTGAAGAAAATGGGCTAGCTAAGTAGGTGTTGTAAAACTTAGGTCTCGCTGCAATATTTGAAGTGTGCCTACACTGAAACTATTTTTAGTTTCAGTGAGTGCACTGTATGCACACTTCAAATAGGGCCCCCCAATACTTCAAATAGGGCCTCCTCCCTGGCCGCAGCCAAATACCAACAAGCGGCAATGTTGACTTCTATGAGAAAAACATCAACAATTGCTCAGACACACCAATTTTCTTAGAATATCTCGAGAAACCATCAGACTGCAAGGCAGACAAGGCAAGCGAAGCCTGTTGATGCTGTGAATATCGGGGCCTTAGTGAAAAGACTGTAACATACACAATATGCACTTTCTGTGTATCTGAAGTTCTAGCCAGGTTATTAAAGGAATATGAAACCCAAATTTTTCTATCATGAGTTAGATAAAGCACGCAATTTTAAACAACGTTCTAATTTTCTTCTATTATTAATTTGTCTTTGTTTTTTTGGTATCTTTTGTTGAAATCAGGGGCATATGCTTATGGGCAGGCCCATTTCTGGAGCGCTATATGCAATAGTCTTGCAAGAATGTTATCCATTTGCAAGAACATTGGATGTCAGCACTATTTCCTGCCATGTAGTTCTCCAGATGCCTACCTAGGTATATGTTCAACACAGAATATCATTGGAACAAAGCAAATATGAAAATATAATTAAATAGTAAACTTCTTTTGAAAATGGTATGCTCTCTCTGAATCACAAAATAAATTTTTTGGGTTTCATATTCTTTCAAAGTATGCAGTGATTCCACAATTAACCACAGATGTTTGTTGATAGGTCTTGAATACTATCTGGCTTCAGATATATATATATATATATATATATATATATATATATATATATATATATATATATATAAGGTTTGGCAAGAAGGGAGGGCACTCACAGGGTTTGACAATCATCAATAAAGTTTATTGAACATACATGGCATGTTTATGCGCAATGAGTCAACATTTCGGCTCCCATATTGAGCCTTCTTTAGGACAAATTTTCAAGGATAAATATTACCTCCAGCTCATAGGCACAGCTATGGGCTCAAGCTTAGCACCCTCATATGCCAACCTTTTTATGACGTGGTACGAAGGAAGATACATCTTTGCATCCAGGAACCCCCATGTGCTATTATACCAGAGATACATTGATGACTTGTTTGTCATATGGGGAGTGTCTCAACATGAACTAGACCAATGGATCCAATACCTGAACAACACGGAAGCTTCTGTAGTTTTGAAAAGTGAGTTGAATACATATAGTATTCACTTTTTAGACTTATGTATCTTTAAATGTGCCACGGCTGAGGGTTGTGTTCTGAAAACCATGCTCTTTTCTAAACCTATGGATCATAACACACTGCTACAATACACCAGTTTTCATCCTACACTCTTGAAGAGGGGCATAATAAAATCCCAACTACTCAGGGTGGTCAGTAACAATTCTGATTCCACACTCAGAAATGAACAACTAAATGACATGAAGAATAAGTTCTTAGAAAGAGGGTATAGCCCCGTTATGATTGATGAGATCTTAGTTGACAGAATGCATCTAGACCAGACATCCTTGATACAAAGGAAGAAAGTTGAGAAAGATGCATCTAATGATGCAACCATATACTTCATCACGGATTACACCCCTCTTACGATTGAAGTCTGTGACATCCTTTGAAGAAATTGGCACTTGATTAGTGATGATCACACTCTTCTGTTTTCACAAACCCCGCCTCCTAGAGTGGTGCACAGAAGTGGGCGCAGCCTTAAATCCCTTCTTATGAAAACTGATCCATGGCAACCAAGGGGGACTTGGCTTTCCACAACGAAGAATGGATGTTATAAATGTGGAAGCTGTGTTACTTGTAGCACCTTATTATCAGGCCCTAAATTTCACCATCCCAGTTCCAATAAAGTTTACAACATCAGACACCGATTGACATGCACATCTCAGTACGTTGTGTATTTTCTCTCATGCTCATGTGGTCACTATGACGTAGGCAAGACAAGTACATCTTTCTGTGAAAGGTTGGCGAACCACAAGAGTGCTATAAGGGCAGCACTAAAAGATGGTCACTCTGATCAACCTGTTGCCCGCCATTTCCTGGAGCTTAAACATCCCATTTCCACCAAGAGCTATGCTTATTGATACGATTAAACCCCTTAAGCGGGAGGCGACAGATACTTGGAACTCTTGAAATGTGAAACTAGGTGGATTTATCACCTCAATACTCTGTCACCTAATGGACTCAATGCACACATTGATTATTCTTTGTTTTTCTAATCATCACCCGAGTATTTGCTTATGTAACAGTTTGCCATCTAGTACTCTCCCCAACCCATAGGCAATGTTGGGCTGTTCTGGTTTGTGTGGTTGGGTAGCCGGTTACTCTTTTTTGAATATCTAACTGAGTTGTAGGTTTATAGTTGGTAGCTAGCTTTCTCATGTACTATGTTTGTTCTCTGGTTTTGCCTGGAGCCATTGAGGTTATTTCTCTTGCTAGCCCTCCTTGTACCATCTCTTCTATCAGGGTCTAGAATGTCATGCCTTCCTTGTGGCTTTTGGTTTCCCCTACTGGTAATGGTACCTCTTGACTGATGTCTATATGTGGTTCTCTTCATCCTAGGTGAAATGTGCCCCTATGGCACCTCTTGGGGCTTCCCCAGCTTAGTCTGGATTGACCAAAATATATTTCTCCTATGCCCGGGTTACATGCCCACTGACTGGAATGTATTTGTTTAATTTTTCATTGTCAGACAGTGTTCACTATAAAGACATACTGATCAGACACACAGAGAGCTATTTTCCTGATTATTCATTATTTTGATACTTTGATTTACTGTAGCAGCGTGTCCCGGATAGGGAACTCTTGCTAAGTGTACTGATGTTCATGTCTATTTCCCTTCGTGTTTGTTACACAAAGCTCATTAGGTAGTGTATTCATTTCGTGTTCCGTTACAGTTGTATCTGCATTTATTCATGGTCTCTAGTGTGATACCTTATTGGTTCTTTGGTTTTTATCTTAGTTTTACACTAAGGGTCTGTATTTACTAATTGGATGTACATGATGGTACTGTTTTCCTTTTAGCCACTAGCACTTGGGTTGCACACGGTCTGACTTAACAGCTGAGTTCACTTATGGTACTCCACATCTCGCTATTTAAGGGTGTTGCACGCTCTTCTTCAATGTCTGTTTAATTTTTCTACTGGGAGCACGGCTTCACAGCCTTCCTAAGGTATGTTTTTTCACATGTTTTAAATTTATATTGATTGTATCTGATGGCGTTGTTTAGTTTCCTATTGCTCCGGCTTCAATGCCTCTGTGAGCTGCGTAATTGTGTAATAGATTACTTACTTTAAAGACTGATTTGTTTGATGTTAGTCTCTGCTGGTTGTGCATGCAAGCCTTAACATATTGTTTGATTCTAGAGTTTTTGCATATCTGACGGTATATTAATGTAGTTGGGGCTTTTGCATGTTTAGTTTATTTTGTTCCTGATGCATATTAGAACTGCCACAGTCTTGCAATGTTTACTGCCCCCATGGTTTTATGTAGCATGTTGGTTAATAGCGCTACTCTGCTTGGGCAAATACAGTTCTGTTGCGTTGTTTAAGAATTTTGAGTCTTCACACTGTGACCACACTTTATACTGTGTATCATCACATCTGAATGAATTCCTCAGCCTCCTCAGCCTCTGTTTGTGCACTTATTATTTCAATCCAGGCTATCTCTATGCATTTACCCTTTGGATTTGATTGTGACACAGTATAGTGTGTGTATATATATATATTTTATATATATATATATATATATATATATATATATATATATATATATATATATATATATATATATATATATACATACAGGGAGTGCAGAATTATTAGGCAAGTTGTATTTTTGAGGATTAATTTTATTATTGAACAACAACCATGTTCTCAATGAACCCAAAAACTCATTAATATCAAAGCTGAATAGTTTTGGAAGTAGTTTTTAGTTTGTTTTTAGTTATAGCTATTTTAGGGGGATATCTGTGTGTGCAGGTGACTATTACTGTGCATAATTATTAGGCAACTTAACAAAAAACAAATATATACCCATTTTAATTATTTATTTTTACCAGTGAAACCAATATAACATCTCAACATTCACAAATATACATTTCTGACATTCAAAAACAAAACAAAAACAAATCAGTGACCAATTTAGCCACCTTTCTTTGCAAGGACACTCAAAAGCCTGCCATCCATGGATTCTGTCAGTGTTTTGATCTGTTCACCATCAACATTGCGTGCAGCAGCAACCACAGCCTCCCAGACACTGTTCAGAGAGGTGTACTGTTTTCCCTCCTTGTAAATATCACATTTGATGATGGACCACAGGTTCTCAATGGGGTTCAGATCAGGTGAACAAGGAGGCCATGTCATTAGATTTTCTTCTTTTATACCCTTTCTTGCCAGCCACGCTGTGGAGTACTTGGACGCGTGTGATGGAGCATTGTCCTGCATGAAAATCATGTTTTTCTTGAAGGATGCAGACTTCTTCCTGTACCACTGCTTGAAGAAGGTGTCTTCCAGAAACTGGCAGTAGGACTGGGAGTTGAGCTTGACTCCATCCTCAACCCGAAAAGGCCCCACAAGCTCATCTTTGATGATACCAGCCCAAACCAGTACTCCACCTCCACCTTGCTGGCATCTGAGTCGGACTGGAGCTCTCTGCCCTTTCCCAATCCAGCCACGGGCCCATCTATCTGGCCCATCAAGACTCACTCTCATTTCATCAGTCCATAAAACCTTAGAAAAATCATTCTTGAGATATTTCTTGGCCAGTGGTGGTTGTCTTTCAGCCTTTCTTACCTTGGCCATGTCTCTGAGTATTGCACACCTTGTGCTTTTGGGCACTCCAGTGATGTTGCAGCTCTGAAATATGGCCAAACTGGTGGCAAGTGGCATCTTGGCAGCTGCATGCTTGACTTTTCTCAGTTCATGGGCAGTTATTTTGCGCCTTGGTTTTTCCACACGCTTCTTGCGACCCTGTTGACTATTTTGAATGAAACGCTTGATTGTTCGATGATCACGCTTCAGAAGCTTTGCAATTTTAAGAGTGCTGCATCCCTCTGCAAGATATCTCACTATTTTTGACTTTTCTGAGCCAGTCAAGTCCTTCTTTTGACCCATTTTGCCAAAGGAAAGGAAGTTGCCTAATAATTATGCACACCTGATATAGAGTGTTGATGTCATTTGACCACACCCCTTCTCATTACAGAGATGCACATCACCTAATATGCTTAATTGGTAGTAGGCTTTCGAGCCTATACAGCTTGGAGTAAGACAACATGAATAAAGAGGATGATGTGGTCAAAATACTCATTTTATATATATACTCCCTGTATATATATATTTATTTATTTATATAGTAATAGTGACAAAGTCCACATGGAGCACTATTTGTTATGTATTTTTTCGTAGTTAATGTTTTTGAAGTGATACCCCCGTCATCACCCCCGTCATCACCCCTGTCATCAGACATGCAAAGCAACAAAATGGTTTTTGTCACTATTGTCAGTATATGGCCGGGTTATAATACAATTTATTTAATAATTATTCTTTAAACCAAACCCCCAATAAAATGCATATACGAAACAATTAAAATCAATATTTTATTCCTGAATTCTTTATATTAGTTACAGTTATAAACACATTGAATTATATTTATAGAAACCAGATTATGAATCAAATGATACACACTTATGCTGTTATAATATTCTATACAAATATCATAAAAATGTACCTTTACAAATTATCTTATTCAAAATAATCTTCCAAATCAGAGTTGCATTAAAATGTCACAATGAGATACCAAGGTATGAATTGTTAACTTCCAGACAGATATAATTAAGCTACTTAGCCCACAAATGATTCTATATAACTCTAATTAAAACACTAGAAGTTATGTATATTATTAATGCAAACAACCAATTTATCTGAGCTGGAATAAATTCTTATTTATCTACAATAAAGTAAATCCTAAAATATATCTGTATAGCTGCAATCTGACTATAGTCTTAGAATACCTTTGTTTAAAATATTAAAAATATAGAACAGTCATATATCACCACATGAACCAAACTAAATTTTCCATTTTCTATGTAGATTCAGGTCACCTCATATGAAGAAAGGTATTGCAATATGGATCAAGAAGTTAGTCCCAGGTTTTGCTTATAGTGACTGTGTCCCAAAAATGGCAGCAACGTTTTCAGTCAAAAGTTAGCAGACAAAAAGACTTTTTTTTCTTTTCTCCCTCCTTGCATGAGGTTATATCATGTGATATACCCCACCCTTTTCTTATTCTAATCATTGGTGATGTACGATAGGCCCTTAACGGAGCTGTCTTTCCATTGGCCCTCGGTGCTTGTTCCTCTCATCTTATCTAGAAATTTCATCTTCACATCAGTTCTTCCTGTAATGTTCACTAGATTTCTGGAAAACAAAGAAAAATGTATTCATTTTTAAATAACTTAAGCATTTATATATATATATATATATATATATATATATTAATGTAGTTAATCGTTTAATTTATTACAAATCTGAAATGCATTTCTCAGATCCATGGAAGTATACATTTTTATACAATACTGAGGTATATTTTACATGAAATTTAAACACAAGTTGTAATTTAAAATGAATTTGAGAGTTACTATATTCCTGGGCCTTAGTGAGGTTCAAAGACATTCCCATAGACATCTAGGCTCCTTCCCTGTATTGAGCAGTGAGGGATGGTCTGTAAATCTATTATCCATATTTACTTTGAAGTGGCCTACTGGCCTTATCTTATACAAAGGTTTAAACCTTTTGTTCTTTCCTGTGTAACCAAGAAGAAGTGAGGGTTAGTTTTCCATAGCTACATCCACACAATTCATTTCAAATTAGATTTTAACCAAAAAATGAAATGTTAGATTCCATAATACATCTGTAGTTTATGTAAGGTTACTTCACAGGTACCCTGACATAATTCCCCCTTCCAATTTAAAATAGATGTAGGACCCATGTATTTGAATTGGCTTAAAGTCAGTGGTACTTGGTGAGTATATTGACAGTATGCATCATAGACAACCTTCTATGAAGAGAGTTCATTATTGTTGAGCCCTTATGCTCATTAGCTAGGCATCTTTAAACTACAATATGTCTAATGTATTTGGGGATATGATATTTCATTCTCCCTCTATGACTTGTAGTTGGGATCTAGGATGGCACACTCACAACTCATTAATATGGACCCATTTATCCACAAAAGTATTATTTTTAGGTATCCTAATTTTATTGGCAACTGGAGATATTTTATCAGTAACGACAAAAGGACCCCTCCATGATAGAAGAAATTTCTTCTTCTTAACCTGATCTCTTCCAAAGTTATAAAGATAAACTTTATCATTTAATTCATATTCCTTTTTGGACGTTTTGAGATCATAATAGGTTTTAGTGGCAGTTGCGGATTTTTCTATGTTCCTTTGAGCAAATGCAAAGAATATTGCAGGTGCTTCCTTAGGTTCTCCACATATTGATGCGTATTGGCAGCATTTATCAAGTTCTGGTCTGATGTACGGTACAGTAGATGCTGAGGTAGAACCATTCTTCTACCAGTCATCAACTCAAAATTTGACATCTTAGTAGCACACTACTTGGATTTGCTCTTAATGCCATTAGGACTAGAGGTAATTTTACAACCCAGTCTTTAACTGTTTCACTCACAAATTTTTTGAGGATTTTCACAATGGATTGGTTGTAACGCTCTACACCACCACTTGAGGCAGTTCTATATGCAATATAGAGCTTTCTTTTGACCCCTAGTATGTTCCACATCTTGGTCATCTCTTCGCTAGTGAAGTGGGTTCCCCAATCAGATTTGATTCTTTGGGACAAACCAAATCTGAAAACACGTGGTTGATGAGCAATGCTGCGCATGTTTCAGCACTATTGTTAGGTGCACTGATGCACGCTACCCATTTAGTGAATAGGCATGTCACTGTTAACATTTATTTGTTACCTCTAGATGACCTGTTTACTGGACCAATAAAATCAATTTCGATATCTGGCCATGGCATTACCATCCCCCTTTTCTGCAATGGCGCTCTATGCATTGGCACAGTAGGTTGGCATTGTGGACAGATTAAACAACCTTGACAGTAGGTTTGAACATCTTTCAACATATGTGGCCAAAAGGCGTAATCCTGCAATTTTTCATATGTTAATTTGGCGCCACGATGGTCAGATGTGGGAGCATCATGTGCATGTTGAAGTATGAGACCTCTGAACTTGGTGGGTACCACCCATTGCTGGATGCCAGTTTTGGAGGTTCTAATTAACAAACCATCCTGTAACTTGAATTGTGATTTGCATTTCATTAAGATTCGAAGATCTTCCTTACCAATACAGTCATATTTTGAGATGGGGTTGCTTTCAGGATCTTCTATGTGTTTATAGAAGATGCCTGCAATGGGGTCTTCTTTTTTTTTTTTTTTTTTTTTTTCAAAAAGATTTATTGAAGTGAATAAATACAGAAATAACATATCCAGCAAATTATACAATAGGTACATAACCAAAAATATTTATAACATCAGCTTAGATACAAAACAATTTCACTTCACAGTGTGTTGCGCCCAAACCGCCGGATGGGCCGTTGGAGTGAGCATTTATAGATATAAATAATTTTTTCCAAACTTAGGTCATATCATCATAGCAACGCTCTGAAGGCAATATAGTCAGAAAAAGGAGAGGGTATCCGGATAGAAAAGGGGAGGAAAAGTAGGGTGATAAGAGAAGGAAGAAGGGGGAGAGAAAAAAAAACAAAAACAAAAAAAAAACACACATACAACATAGCAGCGGAGGACCAATCCAAGTAGGAGTGATCCTATGAGATTTAAATTGTGCCATGCCACAGTGCCAGCATTATTTCATATGTGGTAAGGTTATGGGTTTTCAGGTAATGATACCTTTCGAGATGTAGAACTTCCTCCACCTGGGTATACCATTCCTCTAAAGCAGGAGGGCTCTGAGATTTCCATTTCTTTGGGATTAATTGTTTTGCACTGGTAATCATTATTAGTAGAAGAGAGAGATGTGCAGCGCTTTGTGTTTTAGGTAAAGACAAAAATAACAAAATGTTGGGTGTGCTTGGGATATCTAAATTTAGAGTTTCTCCCATCTTTTTCATAACTCCTGACCAAAATGACAATATACATGGGCAACTCCACCAGATATGTAAAATTGATCCAACCTCCCCACATCCCCTCCAGCATAGAGAGCTCAAAGTAGGGAATATCTTATGGAGCCTCCATTATGCAAATTTTTTCAAAATTTGTGAGTGTTCTACCTAGTTCTTGTCTGTGTTTATGACTTGTGATAAAGTGGTGTAATTGGCGATAATGTAACCAACAGGAGAAGATTGTGGGTAGTGAGCTTGCGAGGTCTACTTGTAGTGCAATTTTCCCATCAACTATCATTCCAAAAACGGATCCCTCCTTAATTTTATAAGGAGAAAGTTTATATATTCCTCTATTGTGATATGGGATTTCAGGGTTTTCCAGAGTGGGAGACAATGGGGAATGTCTAGTGGAAATATGCGTAGATGTGGCTATGGTCTTGTCCCATATATTGAGTGTCTCCTCTATCAGATGATATTTAACCACTGCAGGGGGGTGCTGTGAGGGCAGAATCCAGGCGAGAGTTCCCATATTGTTTAATTTAAAGATCTGTCTATCCAGATCTATCCATGCCTTAGTTGTTAGGTTCTGTGCCCATTCTGCAATTCTTTGTAAACCTACCGCCTGCTTATAAGAAGCTATATCTGGCAACACCAGCCCCCCTCTATCTCTCGGAAGATACATAGTGCGTTTGGGTAATCTGGGTTTGGTGTTAGCCCAGACAAATTGTTCAATCAAGTTCTGCATCTGAGTTATATAGCTTTTAGGGAGTTCAATGGGTAGAGTTTGAAATAAATACAGTATACGAGGGAGAACATTCATCTTGATGACACCCACTCTCCCCAACCAAGAAATTGTCCCAGATCTCCAAGACGAGAGGTCAGCCATAATATCATTCTTCAGGGGGATATAGTTAAGTTTAAAAAGATCCGAAGAGTCAGAGGTCAGATAGATACCCAAGTATTTAAGCTTATGACTTGCTACAGTTATATTATAATTGCGCTGTAAGTGATGTACCACTTCCGGACTGGTGTTGATATTCAGCAGTTCGGATTTGCTAAGGTTAAGGGAGAAATTTGACACCTCTCCGTATGCCCTAATTTCCTTTAAAAGCTCCGGAACAGACTCTGAGGCGTTAGTTAGCGTATAGAGGATATCGTCCGCATATAAAGCCTGCTTGTGCTCTCTGTCCCCTATCATCATGCCCCTGATGCCTTGATTTATTCTCACTCTATGAGCCAAAACTTCAATGGTCAATGCAAAGAGCAATGGTGAGAGGGGGCAGCCTTGCCTTGTACCATTGCTAATATTAAATGTTTCCGATAGAGTTCCATTGATTCTTATTTTCGCGTTCGGATTTGAGTAAAGTGCTAAAACTGAGTTCACAAGGGTATCCCGAACCCCATTTTCTCTAAGACTCGACGCAGAAAAGACCAACTGACCCTATCAAAAGCCTTCTCTGCGTCGGTAGTGAAGAGGACTAATGGGCATCCCGAGACCTTAGCGTGGTTGATTAATTGAGTGACTTTGATGGTATTGTCCCTAGCCTCACGGCCTGGGACAAAGCCCACCTGGTCATTGCAGATTAAAGATGGTAGATACTTGTTGAGTCTGTTTGCCAGGATTTTTGCAAGTATTTTCATATCAGAATTAATTAAAGATATGGGTCTAAAATGGCTTGGGGAGTCTGCAGTTTTTCCCGGTTTAGGTAAAACCGTGATATGAGCCTCTAGGAGGACACAGGATAAATTCGGATCATCACGGATGTCATTAAACAGGTCTAAGAGGGGACCAGCTAAAATATCCTTAAACTTTTTATAATACACTGATGAAAATCCATCAGGGCCTGGGCTTTTACCTCCTGGACTTCCCTTAATAGCCTCAAATAGTTCCTCTTCAGAAATTGGGGCATCCAACGCGTTGGACTCATCTTTAGTCAAAGAGGGGAGATCAATATCTCCCAGATATGAGTTAATTAGAGTTTCTTGTGCCAAAACCTCTACTCTCCGAGAGGTCGTTGAAGTAGATTCATGTATATTATACAGGGAATGATAGTAATCGTGGAATTCCTTCGCAATTTGGTCACTGCTGCGAAGTATGTGTCCATCTCTGGATCTAATAGTATGTATATATGTGCGAAGCTGTCTTCTCCTAAGGGTTCTCGCCAAGATTCTGTCCGGCTTATTGCCCCCCTCGTAGTAGTACTGTTTTAGATATAAAGCTTTCTTTTGGTGGGACTCTGCTAGATGCTTTTGAAAATCTAGTCTTGCTTGTTTTAATCGGTTTGTAGTTTCTATGCAGGTTGGGAGTTCTTTATGTTTAGCTTCTAGGGAGCTTAGTTTATGTTGGAGATCAAGGTATTTAGCCTTATATTGTCTGTTAAGAAGTGCCTTCTGTTTAATTAAAGCCCCCCTGATTACAGTTTTGTGGGCTTCCCAAATGATGGCTTTAGAGGAAGAAGGAAATGTGTTAGTGTCGAAGTATTCTCGGATTGTTTTCTGCAGGTCGGAGTAAAAAAGTGAATTATCTAAAAGGGTTTCATCCAGACTCCAAGTGTTTTGAGTAATAGGGATGTCTGGCCATAAAATCGCGCAAGAGACCGGAGCGTGGTCAGACCAAGATATGTGACCTATGTCGCTGTAATGTGTGATCGATAGACCGCAAGAGTCAGTATATATATGATCAATCCTGGAATAGCTATTGTGTGGGATAGAGTAGAATGAATAATCTCTGGTGGTGGGGTGTAGGGTGCGCCAGACATCGTGCAAAGCCAAATTTGCTAAAGTGTTGTTGACCTTATCTATTGTGGAGGATGGTGAGCAGGAAATCCCTTTGGAGGTGTCGACCAGCGGGTTTGCGACTATATTAAAATCGCCAGCTAGGTAAGTGATACCTCTAGTGTGTTCTAATAGTAAGTCATGGATTCTATGAAAGAAAAGTTCTTGTTTCTGGCTAGGTGAGTAGACCGAGACTAATGTGATATAGTGCCCAAACAAAGTGCCTACCAAAATAATATATCGACCCTCAGGATCTCTTTCAATGTGTGTCAAAATGAATGGTACCGACTTGTGGAAAACTATCCCTACCCCTCCTTTTTTATTTTGTCCAGAAGAAAAGTAAGCTGTAGGGAATTGAATGTTGTGCCATCTGGGTTCTCTACCTCTCCTAAAATGAGTCTCCTGCAACAAAATTATGTGGCTCTGCAGTTTGTGCAATTCTTTAAAAGCAATAGAGCGTTTGCCCGGGTCATTTAGGCCCTTTGCATTAATCGTGGTAAGATTAATGGAGTGGTCTCCAAATTTGCTGGTCTTATGCTGCATGGCGAAGGGGAGAGAGAAAAAAAAAAAAACACAAGAAAGTGGGGAAGTACAGAAAAAAATGAGGAGGATGCTTAGGTATAGTAGTAGAGTAAAGACTAAGTGAGAATAGGTGCTATGTTAGATATGTAGCCTTATAAAGAAATACTCAGGTGATACTAGGGCTCACAAGAGACACCAGCAGTACCTGTATACATAAAAGAAATATGAATTTTCTAACAATCAAAGAACATAGAACTAGGGGAAAAGCCCCTACACTGACGTAAGTTATAAATAAAAGCTTATACATACTCGTAGTACATTTCAAGTAACATCATGGTGCAAACTATTATTTAACATATCCATTTATTTAATGGGACAGTGTTAACTTAATAAACTTAACGTGGGTGGGAATCATTGCTATGTACCGCCAATTCTAGTGCAAACAATCCCACTCCAGAGCAAGTGATATTCTCATAACCGAAGGCAATCATCAACTTTGGAGTGAGGTGAAAATTTGCTAGCCCACTAAACATGTCTGAAAATATATCAATATTTTTACTTAACCTTGAGGATAATGCGGTGCAAATTGGCAGAGTTTATACTATATAACAGTTATCTATCAATATAGCGGGTAGTAATAAGGCATACAGTACATTAGTAAGTGGCAGTCCAGTAATCCCAACAGTAAATACAGTAGGTTTTAAAGGTCTATTGGATACAAGTTCCTTAGTATCAGGTATCAGCTCATACTTTACCCATTTATCTCCTCCTCAGGATGTTGTCTAGCGAAGCTAGTGGAGGGAGACCCATCTCCCCCAAGGGACCTGCCTAAGGCAGGAACTGGTATCGACAAATTTTCAAAAAAGGTCCTATAGTCCATGCCGGGCCTGAAAATGGCCGTTTTATTGTTATTTGAGGCAATTATAGACACTGGGAAGCCCCACCTTTATATAACTTTGTTATTCCTCAGCACGGTGGTGATGTGATTTAAGTCTCTGCGCTTTTGTAGAGTTATGGGTGATAAGTCTGTGAAGACCTGGATTTCTTCTCCTGCATGGGTGATTGGATGTTTTTTCCTGGCTCCCTGAAGAACTGCCTCCTTGTCCTTGAAACTTAGGAATCGGACAATAATATCCCTTGGGGGGGCTTTGTTGGGTGGTTTAGGCCTGAGGGCTCTATGTGCCCTTTCAATTGGGATATCCGGTGATGAAGGAGTGTCTTTGATGATTGTGAATAGCGCTTGAAGGTAGCCTTCTATGTTTTGTGGAGCAACCGCTTCTGATACGCCCCGAAAACGCAGGTTATTTCTGCGTCCCCTGTTATCAATATCTTCCAACTTATCGTTAAGATACTGTAAATTATCCGCATGATTTTGGATATCAGTTGACTGTTGTTGTAAAGAGGATGTGTTATCTTTGGAAGTTTTTTCAATTGCCAAGACTCTTGTTTCCAGTGCAGCAAAATCTTTTCTCAGATCACCGAATAAACTCCTCATCTCATTAATGATTCCCTGTATATCAGTCTTAGATGAAAGGTGTGATATGTCCTCCTTAGTGAGAAACTGGGATTGCGACATGTTCTCCATTGGGACAGGAGTAACTGAATTATCTTGGGAGCATGCCATATCAGCTGCAGCTGTACTTTTAGTAGAATCTATGGGCTTAAGATAGTGACTCATAGATTTAGGAGCACTGATTTTATCTAGTCTGCTTGCTCTTTTATTAGGCATGCCCTGAAATATACTTTCCCAGTGGGGTTATGATTGTAGATTAGAAGATACACGGGATTCTATGCCTCTCCCTTGTGGAGTATCTCCACTGTATAGCTAGATTCAGATTCACAATGTGGTCTGCAGGGGTTTAGAGAAATATTATAAAAAGGTCTCTTGTGGCAGAAAGTCCCTGGGGCCTATTCATGAGGATGAGCTTTTAAGGTAGTTATTTAACTTATGTGTTGCCCCTTAGAGTATTCCCCTACGGGAGCAGTAGTTATATTGTGTCTGCTATGAGGCCGTTATCACAGACCTGCGCCCCGGGGGAAAGCAAATAGCTTACTGCCCTGCGGTAAAAGTCTCAAGGATTATGCGGCAAACAACTTCTTTTTTGAGATCGGTGTTACCTGCGGTAAATCCCTGTGGCATGCACACTCCCTGCTTACCCTCATATAAGGCTCCGGTAAAGCTGAGGTCCGGTGTCAGTCCGGGAGCAAGCAACCTATGTGATGCGCAGGCTTTTCTGCTTTCACTATCGCTCGGCCTTTGGGAGCAGTTCCGGCAAGAGACGCCTAGGCCTTTAAGCGCTCCACTAATTAGAAGCCCTCTGTGGGATCCGATACTCTCCTGAAGCTTGTCTGTCGCAGCGGTATGAAGGCAATCGGCTGACAGGTCAGGATTCCAGGTGCGAGTGGTCTTTAGTTGATGGGTATATCCCAGCTCCAAGATGAAGGCTGTATGCAGGGTCAGATGAGTCCTCCACGTGGGGATCCGGCACTTGAGATTTTATGTCGGCGGCTCTCGGTAAAAGCTGATCTCCCAGCCACACAGCAGCTAAGGTCCCATATAAGCACCAAAGCGTTTGAGATTATTAGTTAGAGTATTAATACTACATAAAGAGCTTTTTGTCAGATTAGGATGCAGGAGCCCTCCTAATGTGCGACCATCTTCCTGCGTGGTCAGGCTCCACCCGGGGGTCTTCTTTTTTACTAGTGATCAGGCCCTCACTAGGAGAATCCTGACTCCATTGTACCAGGTTAGGCTCACTCTGTTGTTTAGCCTGGTTTCTGGTAATGGCTTCTACTTGAATTGTACCCATTAAGTGGTCAATATTTAGGAGTTCTCTAGTTATGGCTCCTTGTTTGGCTAATGAATCTGCAAGATCATTTCCTTCCTTATCAGAACCTAGAACCCTGGAATGACCCTTGGTCTTCTTCCAGTGCATGGTTAACTCATTGGACACCAGATTATCAATCTCGCAGAACAACTTGCCATGTTTGACTGGTTTGTTGTTATTTTTTGCATACCATTTCTTTTTCAAGTTGGCAGGTATTCAACAAAACTGTCACTCATGTAATTTGAGTCAGTAATGATCACAAATTCATGAATACCGTGTTCAATAGCCATCTCAATGATTTTTAGAACAGCAGTTAGTTCTGCAACTTGACTGGATCTTAGTCCAATGTTGAAACCTACAGAAATGTTTGGGACTCCACTTGCCCAGGTTATACCAATGCCGGTGACTAATCTGCGCTCATTATCAATAGTGGCATGGTAAGAACAGCCATCAACATATACCCAAGGTAATGTTTGACACTGGTCCTCATTGTATATTTTATACGGGGAAAGCAATTCTTCCTCCAGGAAATCATCATCTAATAACTCTTCCCCATGATCCTTAGCAGTACAGTCATGGAGCTCAGCAAGCCCCTGTGTGACTGGATTCTTTTTATTCTGCTTGTAGCGAATTTTCAAAGGCCAGCTTGTAAGGAAAGAGTCCAAGCTGTTATGCGGCTATTAGACACATTTCAATCTCTTATTCTCTCACATTGCAGATATAGCAAAGGCTGGTGGGCTGTTTCTACAATTATTTTCTCACAATCACTAAATTTTATTTCTACTGTGGATAGAGTTTTGGTCGCATAAGCAATGAGTTTGCTTAAATGACCATGCTTTGGTATAAAACAGCACTCATGCTTATATCTGTGTAACCTGTCTCTAAGAAGAAAGGTTTACCCCCCTTCGGGTCTCACTCCAGTGCTATTTCACATCCTTCTTTAGAAGAAGTAGCAGTGGTTTAGCTAATTCTGCATGATTATCAATACATTTGCGAGAATAATTTGTCATACCCAGGAATGATCTCAATTCCTTTAAGTTATTTGGGTTCTTAGAATTTATTATAACTTCCACCTTTTTCTTCCGAGGATTTAACCCTTCAGAAGTAACTTCATGTCCCAAGAAGTTTACACGAGTGCGGCACCATTGAGCTTTTTGTAGGGATAATTTGACACCTGTCCTTTCAAGTTGGCTGAGGACGTGTTTAAGTTCTGTGATGTGTTTTTCAAAGTCTGTACTTTTGATTAAAACCTCATCAACATAAGATAAGGTCCCCCTTTCCAATGCATCAGGCATAGCCTTATGCATGAATACAGCAAAATCATGTCCTGAATTTATGTATCCAAATAGGAGTCTCTGGAATGCATGCTGGACCTTTTGCAATGAGAATGTAAGCTGATACTGGTCCTCTTCATGTACCTTTATGGTCCTATATCCCTGTGCACAATCAATGGCAGTGAATATTTTAGATTCCTGCATCTGTGCTAGGCATTGGTCGATATATGGCACAGGCCAGCCAGACATGTACACTTGTTTGTTTAGCTGTCTTAAGTCAGCACTAAATGCTATTGTCCGTCCATTGGGCTTAAGAACACCTAGAATAGGATTGTTATAAGAGCTATGCACCTGTCTGATAATACCTCTTTCTTCCAGGTTCCTTATGATTTCTGCAAGAGAATCATATAAGGCTAAAGGAAGTCTGTATTGTTTAACAAAGACAGGTGGTGCATTGGGATCTGTTTGGATTCTTGCAATGTGCAAGTCTGTAGTCCCACAGTCATAAGAATCCCTAGAAAAAATATCCTTGTAATCCATCAGGAGCTCTCGTAGCTGTCGGCGTTCATCATCACTGGAACAGCCATTAGCTTAGGAGATTTGCTCTTCAACTATTTGCTGAAATCCTAGAACCTAAAACCTAGAGGTGAGATCCCCTTGATTATAATTTACATTGCCCCCATGATTCTGGGTATTGGGGTATTCTTGCTGTTTGATCGGCTGATCAAATACTAGAGAGGCTTCTTCAATTTTACAGATGCCTTCCTCTGAGCTAAAGGGATAAATAGACAAAAAAATTGTAAATAGTCCCTCTGGCATAGATGCAAAGGATTGTTCTATTAATTGTTCTTTAGTTAAGTTTCCTTCAGGTATTAGCCCAATTACATTATTCTGGAATCCAAAAGTGTAATAACTAGATTCCAGAGCATATCCTATGGTAGTTCCCTTGGATAAGGTTATATCCTGTGGGGTCATGTTATGCACGATAACATGTAATGGGAGAGTTCCATTATTTACCAGAGGAGTATGGGTCATTGCTATACCCATATTTTTCATTCTATGGGAGAGGCAAATTAGTGTTTTAGAAGTTTTTAATTTCTGATCTCTCTTTACCTGTAAGGATAAGAGGAATTTATCAGCCCCAGCAGAGATTACAACATCGTTAGACACCTGCAAGTTCACAGCATATGGCAATTGCTGGTTTGATTTCAGAGTGGCATTTTCATCCTGAAATACTTCAGGGTCCTCTTTTAACCTGCTCCAGAGGCTAAGGTTAATTAAATCTATTTGTATGGCATATCTACGTAAGAGATCGTTGCCAATATATATTTGATTTTGGGGAGTATTTAAAACTAAAAACAGGTGCTTCGCTGATTTATTACCTATAGAGATAGATAATAAACGTTTAGCTGTGACATTATAGCTTTCAGACCTGTCATCCAGGCCATGGACACAGTGGTCTTGGGGGGAAAGATATTTAATCACTTTAGGTTCAGCTATCTGCGCTAATAAGCTTTCGCTTATGTAGCTAGCTTCCTGTTTTAAGTTCAATTTAGCATATTTGGTGTAATCAAGGTCATGCACTTGCATAGAGATAAATAGATCATCCTTAACTCTCTCAATTCCTGTGAGGTATTGAGTGTAGCCTACCCCTTTAAGGATTTTATGATCCCCCTTGTGGAGAGATATGGCTAATATATCGCCACCTAAGGAAATATTTGCTATCTTTCCAGGCGAAATTTTAAAAGTATTACCATCAGAGCCACTTAAAGAAGTCTGATCATCTATTTGTAGGATAGTGATTTCAGGTATAGAGTCATTCCTGAAATGAATCTCCACAGCATCTGGCTTCTCTTTCACCATGTGACAGTTATGTCGGGTGCGGGATATACCGGATCACTCATAATTAATAGGCCTTTTTACTTGTGACCAAATTAGATTATTTATGCAATCAATTATGGTGCTGAATCGCTTCAGGAGATCACTACCAATTATTAAACAATCAGTTGGCAGATCCACTATAATGGCAGGGTGTCTTATTACCCTGTTCCCCAGCCTTAGTTTTAACCATGCCGTACCATAGACTTTGAGAGCATCACCCCCAACACCTTTTAGTGAACCATCAAATTATTTTCTTTTAGGTTTGAGGGGTGTTAGCTCATTTAGCTGTGTGTAGTACCTGTGGGATAAATAGTTGATCCAGTATCAATTAATTCCATGATAGGGTTGAAGACTGAATCCTAGAGTTCAGCACATACATAATATCTTCCTGCAGTTTCTACCATCTCACACATAAAATTAGCATGATTAAGTATCTGTGGGCTTTGCCACGTTTTACCTGTATTTGCCCCATTACCTGATGCAGAAGAAACTTCATTCTTACCAATCCATTCCTCTGTAATAGGATCGACAGGGTTTCTGTGTACTGCATCTGTGGAAATAAGGTTAAGAGAATACTGCAAAGGAAAATATTTGATATAGCTTTCAGGCTGAGGTTGCTCGTCATCACAGCTAAATCATCTGTCTCGGTCTGTAGGGAGAGAATATGATTAGTACCATTATTGACTTTTATCATTTCATTTGGTATATCTCTTCCCTCTCTTTCAGGTAATACTACAGTATTTATGACTGTGCCTGTAGCCCACTGCTGGCCACTAGCTGTACCCCTAAAAAAAAAAATAGGATTCTGAGCTGTCAAAGCTGACTCATATTAGTAAATAGTGTACATAATTGACTAACTTGCGTACTGAGTTGGCCCACTTGAATGGACAAGCTATCTTTACCCATGGACTGATTTCTTGGATGTCCCAGGGTATTGATTCCTGAATCGTTGGGATCCCTCAGAATCATAGCTATTGTTCCTATTTTGATGCGGTTGTCTTTGGGGTTCAACTTGTTCAGCGTTAATATTTTGGGGAGCACTAATTACTTGGGGTGTCTGGTTACCCTGAGAGTATTTTCGCCATTTTTGGTATTTACTTTTACGGGGATACGGATAACCTTGTGGGTTTTCATCTCTTTGAGGATAATTATTTACCTGGGTATGCCCCCCATTTCGAGTATTTTCTCTCTGCGCCTTAGCCTATGTTGGGGAGGGGCAGAGTTAAGACTTTGTGGGGAAAGCCTGTTTTCTCGGGCCACTTCCGTATAAGTTTTATTGTTAGACTCAACATTTTGGGAGCTAGGTGACACCCTAGTTTCTACCACAATTTTGGGACTGGGTTTTGGTTCCCTTTTAACCCCCTGTTCACCAGACTGCTGAATAGAGTATAACTTTGTACTCTCTTTGATCAGCCAGTCCAATGAGCACTGTTCATCAAAATCTCTAACTAAATTAATTTTGATGTGCGCGGGCAATGCTTCGAAAAATAAATTTACAAATTCTGAGCTTTCAAATATGGGATATTCTTCGGCCATACTGTACTTTTCAGTCCAGAATGGAATTCTATAGGGCTTTGATTCGTGCCACATTTTAAACCATATACAGCTATTTTTGCTGCGGTTTTAATGCAATATTTCCCAAATTCCTTTTTGCACTGATTTTGCGTTTCATTCCAGTAATGAATATTCACATTCTTTAGTGAAGCAAAGAATTTGTGATGTTTACCCTCAAATACCCAGGGCAGAAATTAAATTTTTGACTGCTCACTAGTAACATTCATTATAGATAAAGCATTTTCAAAGGCCTCTAAGTGGTCAATTATAGAAGTGGTTCCGTTTTTGGAAAATTTAGGTACTGCATCTTTTAAGAAAGTAATTATTTTAGGGGTGTCATATACCTTATTAGAAGTATCTTGTGCTTTCCTAGGGACCTTATTTTTGGGGCTGAGTGCCCCCTATCTGCCCTATATTTACTATGGGGAGACTCCCTACGTACATTAATACTACGTGGGTTATTTTGGTAACTAGCTCCGCCCTCTGACTCACTAATAGAGATGCCCTCCCCCTCCTCATCTGAGATATAGCAGTTCCCTGAATTTATAACATGAGGTGACTGTTTATTTGGGAAATGTATTAATGACCCAATAGGGGTCCTTTGTTTAAATTCTTCCCTAAATTTCAGCAGTTCATTTCTGATGTATTCCTTAAGGGAGTGAGAATTATCTGCATTATCCTCATTGCAAATAGAGGGGTTTTCATTATGACAATATTGTCTTTTTAATTCACTAATGGCCATATTACGAGTTTTGCGTTATGAGCAGCTCGGTAATAACTTGCAAGTTATTTCTACCAACCACCTTTAATAGCGCTGCTATTACAGGTTTGCAAAAACCCGGCGTTAGCAGGCAATATGGCAGCGTTGAGCTCCATACCGCACACAAATACCAGCGCTGCTTTGAGCTGGTTTTACGTGCTCGTGCACGATTTCCCCATAGACATCAATGGGGAGAGCCAGCTAAAAAAAAGCCTAAAACCTGCAAAAAAGGAGTATAAAGCTCCATAACGCAGCCCCATTGATTCCTATGGGGAAAGAAAATGTATGTTTACACCTAGCACCCTAACATAAACCCTGAGTTTAAACACCCCTAATCTGCCGCCCCTAACATCGACAACAGCTACATTACACTTATTAATCCCTAATCTGCTGCCCTCTACATCACTGCCACCTACCTACACTTCCCAATTTCGCCGCCACCTACATACATTTATTAACCTCTAATCTGCCGCCCCCAACATTGCCGCTGCCACTATATTAAAGTTATTAACCCCTAAACCTCTGTCCTCCCACATCACTAACGTTAAATAAATATATTAACCCCTAAACCTAAGTCTAACCCTAATCCTATCACCCCTAACTTTAAATAAATTAAAATTACTATCATTAGCTAAATCATTTCTATTTAAAACTAAATACTTGCATTCTATTGGCTGTTACAATCAGCCAATAGAATGTGAGCGCAATCCTATTGGCTGAATGGATCAGCCAACAGGATTTTTTACCCTTTAATTATGATTGGCTGATAGAGTTCTTTCAGCCAATCGGAATTCAAGGGACGCCATCTTGAATGACGTCATTTAAAGGAACCTTCATTCTTCAAGAGGATTCGAAAGAAGTGGATGCTCCGCACCGGATGTCTTGATGATGGAACCAGAAAGATGAAGATAGAAGAAGCCATCTGGATGAAGACTTCTGCCTGCCTGGAGGACAAATTCTTGCCGCTTGGATGAAGACTTCTCCCGGCTTTGTTGAGGACTTCTGCCCGCTTGGATGAAGACTTCTCCCGGCTTGATGAGGATGGATGTCCGGTCTTCAAAAACTGTAAGTGGATCTTAGGGGGTTAGTGTTAGGTTTTATTAAGGGTTTATTGGGTAGGTTTTATTTTTAGATTAGGGGTTTGGGCAACGAAAAAGAGCTACATACCCTTTTAAGGGCAATGCCCATCTAAATGCCCTTTTCAGGGCAATGGGGAGCTTAGGTTTTTTAGATAGGATTTTATTTGGGGTTTGGTTGTGTGGGTGGTGGGTTTTACTGTTGGGGGGTCATTTGTATTTTTTTTTACAGATAAAAGAGCTGATTTATTTGGGGCAATGCCCCACAAAAGGCCCTTTTAAGGGCTATTGGCAGTTTAGTTTAGGCTAGGGTTTTTTTATTTTGGGGGGCTTTTTTATTTCGATAGGGCTATTAGATTAGATGTAATTCGTTTAAATATTTTAACATTTCTTTTTTATTTTGTGTAATTTAGTGTTTATTTTTTTTGTAATTTAGTTAATTGTATTTAATTAATGTAATCTATTTAATTTTAGTGTAATGTTAGGTGTTAGTGTAACTTAGGTTAGGTTTTATTTTACAGGTAAATTTGTATTTATTTTAACTAGGTAGTTAGTAAATAGTTAATAACTATTTACTAACTATTCTACCTAGTTAAAATAAATACAAACTTAGCTGTGAAATAAAAATAAAACATAAGCTAGATACAATATAACTATTAGTTACTGTATATTGTAGCTAGCTTAGGGTTTATTTTACAGGTAAGTATTTAGTCTTAAATAGGAATAATTTAGGTAATAATAGTAGGTTTATTTAGATTTATTTTAATTATTTTAAAGTTAGGGGTGATAGGGTTAGGGTTAGACTTAGGGTTAGGGGTTAATATATTTATTTAGTGTTAGTGATGTGGGAGGCCAGAGGTTTAGGGTTTAATAACTTTAGTATAGTGGCGGTGACATTGGCGAAGCAGATTAGGGGTTAATAATATTTAACTAGTGTGTACGATGCAGGAATGTGGCGGTTTAGGGGTTAATATGTTTATTATAGTGGCGGCGATGTCCGGAGCGGCAGATTAGGGGTCAGGGCCTCGGTTTAGAGGTTAATAGGTAGTTTATGGGTGTTTAGTGTACTTTGTAACACTTTAGTTATGAGTTTTATATTACAGCTTTGTAGCATAAAACCCATAACTACTGACTTTCAATTTACGGTACAGATCTTGTAGTTATGGGCTGTACCGCTCACTTTTTGGCTGGACAGGCAAACTCGTAATACCGGCGCTTAGGAAGTCCCATTGAAAAAGGACTTTTTAAAAGTGCGGTAGTTACGTTGTGTGACGTACAAAAAAGTGTGCGGTACAACTACACATACAAGACTTGTAATAGCAGTGGTAGTGAAAAAGAGCCATAACGCTGCTTTTTCACTCATAACGCAAAACCTTGTATTCTAGCCGTAAGTTCTTTCTGGCTTTGCGCGAGTTGTTTATTTAACTCTTGTATTTTGGCTAGTAAATTTAGGTTATGCTTATCTAAGGCGGCCATGTCTTGCTAAATGTAACAATTTAATTTTCGGCCATTTCTAAACTCTCTTTGCACTTGCGTGATGAGCGAATACCATTATCGAGCCCCTGTATTTACAATTACTTTTCTATAAGAAGTGTCGATATTTCGTCAATAAACCATATTACAAGGGGCCACGCTTTTAGTGTTTGCTCATCCCGTTTTTTGAGATTTTTGCATTGATTCATTTTTAATAATTCTTAGAATAATTCACTTTTTTCATTCCATCATCAATAGCAATATTTTTAGCCTTAATTGCAAGCATATTAATATAATAATTTAAATCACACTCAATATTAAATCTCTTTTTAATGTAGCCTATAATGTCCATCTGAAGGATAGCGCCCTGAGTGAGGGGTAATTTTGAGGACTATATTTCAACACTATCGCCTAGATTTAGAGTTTTGCGGCCAAAGGGGTGCGTTAGCTACGCATGCTTTTTTTTCTCCCGCACCTTTTAAATACCGCTGGTATTTAGAGTTCACAGAATGGCTGGGTTTTCAGTGCGTTAGGCTCCAAAAAGGGAGCATAGAGCATAAGTTAACGCCACTGCAACTCTAGATACCAGCGGTGCTTACGGACGCGGCCAGCTTCAAAAACGTGCTCGTGCACGATATGCCCATAAAAAACAATGGGGCAGTTTGAGCTGAAAAAAAACCTAACACCTGCAAAAAAGCAGCCCCATTGTTTCCTATGGGGAAACACTTCCTACGTCTGCACCTAACACTCTAACATGTACCTCGAGTCTAAACACCCCTAACCTTACACTTATTAACCCCTAATCTGCCGCCCCCGCTATCGCTGACACCCGCATATTTTTTTTAACCCCTAATCTGCCGCTCCGTATACCGCCGCTACCTACATTATACCTATGTACCCCTAATCTGCTGCCCCTAACACAGCCGACCCCTATATTATATTTATTAACCCCTAATCTGCCCCCCACAACATCGCCGCCAGCTACCTACAATAATTAACCCCTAATCTGCCGATCGGAGCTCACTGCTACTATAATAAATGTATTAACCCCTAAAGCTAAGTCTAACCCTAACACTAACACCCCCCTAAGTTAAATATAATTTTTATCTAACTAAATAAATTAACTCTTATTAAATAAATTATTCCTATTTAAATCTAAATACTTACCTGTAAAATAAACCCTAATATAGCTACAATATAAATTATAATTATATTGTAGCTATTTTAGGATTAATATTTATTTTACAGGCAACTTTGTATTTATTTTAACCAGGTACAATATCTATTAAATAGTTAAGAACTATTTAATAGCTAAAATAGTTAAAATAATTACAAAATTACCTGTAAAATAAATCCTAACCTAAGTTACAATTAAACCTAACACTACACTATCAATAAATAAATTAAATAAACTACCTACAATTATCTACAATTAAACCTAACACTACACTATCAATAAATTAATTAAATACAATACCTACAAATAAATACATTTAAATAAACTAACTAAAGTACAAAAAATAAAAAAGAACTAAGTTACAAAAAAAATAAAAATATTTACAAACATAAGAAAAATATTACAACAATTTTAAACTAATTACACCTAAAATTGTTGTAATTTTTTTCTAATGTTTGTAAATATTTTTTTATTTTTTGTAACTTAGTTCTTTTTTATTTTTTGTACTTTAGTTAGTTTATTTAATTGTATTTATTTGTAGGAATTTTATTTAATTTATTTATTGATAGTGTAGTGTTAGGTTTAATTGTAGATAATTGTAGGTATTTTATTTAATTAATTTATTGATAGTGTAGTGTTAGGTTTAATTGTAACTTAGGTTAGGATTTATTTTACAGGTAATTTTGTAATTATTTTAACTATTTTAGCTATTAAATAGTTCTTAACTATTTAATAGATATTGTACCTGGTTAAAATAATTACAAAGTTGCCTGTAAAATAAATATTAATCCTAAAATAGCTATAATATAATTATAATTTATATTGTAGCTATATTAGGGTTTATTTTACAGGTAAATATTTAGCTTTAAATAGGAATAATTTATTTAATAAGAGTTAATTTATTTCGTTAGATTTAAATTATATTTAACTTAGGGGGGTGTTAGTGTTAGGGTTTGACTTAGCTTTAGGGGTTAATCCATTTATTACAGTAGCGGCGAGATTCGGTCGGCAGATTAGGGGTTAATAATTGAAGTTAGGTGTCGGCGATGTTAGGGAGGGCAGATTAGGGGTTAATACTATTTATTATAGGGTTATTGAGGCGGGAGTGAGGCGGATTAGGGGTTAATAACTTTATTATAGTAGCGGTGCTGTCCGCTCGGCAGATTAGGGGTTAATAAGTGTAGGCAGGTGGAGGTGACGTTGAGGGGGGCAGATTAGGGGTTAATAAATATAATATAGGGGTCGGCGGTGTTAGGCGCAGCAGATTAGGGGTACATAGTTATAATGTAAGTGGCAGCGGTGTACGGAGCGGCAGATTAGGGGTTAATAATAATATGCAGGGGTCAGCGATAGCGGGGGCGGCAGATTAGGGGTTAATAAATATAATATAGGGGTCGGCGGTGTTAGGGGCAGCAGATTAGGGGTTCATAGGGATAATGTAGGTTGCAGCGGTGTGCGGTCGGCAGATTAGGGGTTAACATTTTTTAATAGAGTGGCGGCGATGTGGGGTGACCTCGGTTTTGTGGTACATAGGTAGTTTATGGGTGTTAGTGTACTTTAGAGCACAGTAGTTAAGAGCTTTATGTACCGGCGTTATCCCAGAAAGCTCTTAACTACTGACTTTTTTCTGCGGCTGGAGTTTTGTCGTTAGAGTTCTAACGCTCACTTCAGCCACGACTCAATTGATGTAAGTGGATCTGCGGTATGGAAAAGTCGCGGCTGGAAAGTGAGCGTTAGACCCTTTAATGACTGACTCTAAATACCAGCGGTAGCCCAAAACCAGCCTTAGGAGCCTCTAACGCTGGTTTTGACGGCTACCGCCCAACTCTAAATCTAGCCGTATGTAAAGAATTAATTGATTGACTTCTAGTAACAGACATTATTATATTGGCTTAGCATTTAGTTAAATTAAAATGCTAATACAATTTTGACCAACAAGAGAAAAAAAAATAATCTTAAAATTTTAAAAAATCAATATTTTTTTTTTTTTTTCGAGATAATAATTTCTATTTACTATATATATACTATATTACTATATTATATATCAATGTGATAAATTTAATAATATCTACTGCGGTGCCTCCAAATAATATGTCATTATATGGCCGGGTTATAATAACATTTATTTAAATTCCTGAATTCTTTATATTAGTTAAAGTTATAAACACATTGAATTATATTTATAGAAACCAGATTATGAATTAAATGATCCACACTTATGCTGTTATAATATTCTATACAAATATCATAAAAATATACCTTTACAAGTTACCTTATTCACAATAATCTTCCAAATCAGAGTTGCATTAAAATGTCACTGTAAGATACCAAGATATGGATTGTTAACTTCCAGACAGATATAATTAAGCTACTTAGCCCACAAATGATTCTATATAACTCTAATTAAAACACCAGAAGTTTATTAAAGGGACACTGGACCCAAAAATTTTCTTTTGTGATTCAGATTGAGCATGAAATTTTAAGCAACTTTCTATTTTACTCCTATTATCAAATTTTCTTCATTATCTTGGTATCTTTATTTGAAATACAAGAATTTAAGTTTAGATGCCCGCCCATTTTTGGTGAACAACCTGGGTTGTCCTTGCGGATTGGTGAATAATTTCATCCTCCAATAAAAAAGTGCTGTCCAGAGTACTAAAACCAAAAAAAAGCTTAGATGCCCTCTTTTTCAAATAATGATAGCAAGAGAACGAAGAAAAATTCATAATAGGAGTAATAATTAGAAAGTTGCTTAAAATTACATGATCTTTCTGAATTGCAAAAGAAAAAATTTGGGTTAGGTGTCCCTTTAATGTAAACAACCAATTTATCTGAGCTGGAATAAATTCTTATTTATCTACAATAAGGTAAATCCTAAAACATATCTGTATAGCTGCAATCTGACTATAGTCTTAGAATACCTTTGTTTAAAATATTAAAAATATAGAACAGTCATACATCACCACATGAACCAAATTAAATGTTCCCTTTTCCAAGTCGATTCAGCTCACCTCATATGAAGAAAGGTATTGCAATATGGATCAAGAAGTTAGTCCCAGGTTTTGCTTATAGTGACTGTGTCCCAAAAATGGCAGCAACGTTTTCAGTCAAAAGTAAGCAGACAAAAATACTTTCTTTTCTCTCTCCTTGCATGAGGTTATATCATGTGATTTACCCCACCCTTTTCTTATTTTAATCATTGGTGATGTACAATAGGCCCTTAACAGAATTGTCTTTCCATTGGCCCTCGGTGCTTGTCCCTCTCATTGGTTCATTTGGATTTGCATGTGTTCTGGTAGTCAATCCATTTGGCTGTCATACCATTTTGAATCCCCTAGGGGGCAGCAGACAATCATGAATGCAGTCTCACCATCAACATTTCTAACAGCTTAATTATCTAACCTTAAAAAATGTTTATCAAATACTTTAATTTCCAGTATCAATCACTTACAATTTTAATATAGATGGGACCATATAGTGCCATTTTTTATGATTATTTCAATATGAAACATCAGTATTTTATTTATCATATTCTAGAAGATGTCTTAAAAATGAAAGGGTCTAGTAGTATCAATCAATGAAATATATACAGGGAGTGCAGAATTATTAGGCAAGTTGTATTTTTGAGGATTCATTTTATTATTGAACAACAACCATGTTCTCAATGAACCCAAAAAACTCATTAATATCAAAGCTGAATATTTTTGGAAGTAGTTTTTAGTTTGTTTTTAGTTTTAGCTATTTTAGGGGGATATCTGTGTGTGCAGGTGACTATTACTGTGCATAATTATTAGGCAACTTAACAAAAAACAAATATATACCCATTTCAATTATTTATTTTTACCAGTGAAACCAATATAACATCTCAACATTCACAAATATACATTTCTGACATTCAAAAACAAAACAAAAACAAATCAGTGACCAATATAGCCACCTTTCTTTGCAAGGACACTCAAAAGCCTGCCATCCATGGATTCTGTCAGTGTTTTGATCTGTTCACCATCAACATTGCATGCAGCAGCAACCACAGCCTCCCAGACACTGTTCAGAGAGGTGTACTGTTTTCCCTCCTTGTAAATCTCACATTTGATGATGGACCACAGGTTCTCAATGGGGTTCAGATCAGGTGAACAAGGAGGCCATGTCATTAGATTTTCTTCTTTTGTACCCTTTCTTGCCAGCCACGCTGTGGAGTACTTGGACGCGTGTGATGGAGCATTGTCCTGCATGAAAATCATGTTTTTCTTGAAGGATGCAGACTTCTTCCTGTACCACTGCTTGAAGAAGGTGTCTTCCAGAAACTGGCAGTAGGACTGGGAGTTGAGCTTGACTTCATCCTCAACCCGAAAAGGCCCCACAAGCTCATCTTTGATGATACCAGCCCAAACCAGTACTCCACCTCCACCTTGCTGGCGTCTGAGTCGGACTGGAGCTCTCTGCCCTTTACCAATCCAGCCACGGGCCCATCCATCTGGCCCATCAAGACTCACTCTCATTTCATCAGTCCATAAAACCTTAGAAAAATCAGTCTTGAGATATTTCTTGGCCCAGTCTTGACGTTTCAGCTTGTGTGCCTTGTTCAGTGGTGGTCGTCTTTCAGCCTTTCTTACCTTGGCCATGTCTCTGAGTATTGCACACCTTGTGCTTTTGGGCACTCCAGTGATGTTGTAGCTCTGAAATATGGCCAAACTGGTGGCAAGTGGCATCTTGGCAGCTGCACGCTTGACTTTTCTCAGTTCATGGGCAGTTATTTTGCGCCTTGGTTTTTCCACACGCTTCTTGCGACCCTGTTGACTATTTTGAATGAAACGCTTGATTGTTCGATGATCACGCTTCAGAAGCTTTGCAATTTTAAGAGTGCTGCATCCCTCTGCAAGATATCTCACTATTTTTTACTTTTCTGAGCCTGTCAAGTCCTTCTTTTGACCCATTTTGCCAAAGGAAAGGAAGTTGCCTAATAATTATGCACACCTGATATAGGGTGTTGATGTCATTAGACCACACCCCTTCTCATTACAGAGATGCACATCACCTAATATGCTTAATTGGTAGTAGGCTTTCGAGCCTATACAGCTTGGAGTAAGACAACATGCATAAAGAGGATGATGTGGTCAAAATACTCATTTGCCTAATAATTCTGCACTCCCTGTATGTTTATCTGACTTATTCTGTATATCAGCCTATTTGATATACTGGCACATATTTCATTTCCTAGTCACATCTTATCTAGAAATCTCATCTTCACATCTTCCTGTAATGTTCACTAGATTTCTGGAAAACAAAGAAAATGTATTCATTTTGAAATAACTTAAGCACCTATATATAATAATGTAGTTATTCATTTAATTTATTACAAATATGAAATGCATTTCTCAGCTCCATGGAAGTATAATTTTTTATACAATACTGAGGTATATTTTACTTGAAATTTAAAAAAAAAATTGTAATTTAAAATGAATTTGAGAGTTATAATGCAAGACATGTGTCTCTGTTAGCCAGCACAGATATGGATCCGAGGTCTAGGGGCAATTAACAGGTCTGTGCTAATTACTATATTCCTGTGCCATAATAAGGTTCAAAGAGATTCCCATAGACATCTAGGCTCCTTCCCTGTATTTAGCAGTGAGGGGGGTCTGTAAATCTATTATCCATTTTGGGCAGGAAACTCCATATATGGACATACACATCTGAGGGTTCTAAATGCTAATATTTACTTTGAAGTGGCCCACTGGCCTTATCTTATACAAAGGTCTAAAACATTTTGTTCTTTCCTGTGTAACCAAGAAGAAGTGGGGGTTGGTTTGCCATGGCTACAGCCCACACAATTCATGTCAAATTAGATTTTAGCTAAAAAATGAAATATTAGATTCCATAATACATCTGTAGTTTATTTAAAGTTACTTCACAGGTACCCTGACACTATTGCTATATCAATTGTGGGATGCAAGCTGGATCATACATTGGGGCAGAGAGTGCTGTTTTTATATATATATATATATATATATATATATATATATATATATATATATATATATGTTGTTTCACATGTCTGATGACGAAATATTAACTACAAATAAATAACGGATTGTAACACATAACCTAGAGTGCTCCCTGTGGACTTTGTCACTTTTACTATTTAAATTTTTGGGATGCACCCTGGATCATACATTGGGAAAGAGAGTGCTGGCTTTTTTGTATATACTGTATATATTTATATATACATATATAGTATATATATACTGTATATATATTTATTTATTTTTAAATAAAATATTTATTTATTCTGCAGCTTTATATCTACAGTATATGAATATATATATATATAGATCTATATTGTATATGGATATAGAAATATATATTTAAATATAAAAACATTTTCCAATTGAAGACCATATTAATTTCAAGTGATTCTATAAAAAAAAAAACATAAAACATACAGTATTAAAATTGTTTAAAAATGATATTGCATATTTCAAGGTATTTGACTGGGAAGTGATCAATAGTGAATATATATGTCTATTTATGTGTGTATATTAATTTATATGAGTGTATGTGCACACATACATATTTACACATATAAACACATAAATACTCATGCATACACACATACAGACAAGTGTACACAACCGATTATATATATATATATATATATATATATAAAAATACAGTGGGTATTGAAAAGAATCACCCCCGTTAAAATAAATCACATTTTGTGGCTTTGCAGCCTGAAATAAAGACAGACACAGTTTTTGTTTATCCAGTTGTAATTACTCAGTGCAACTTATAATATTCAAGTGAAAGAAATAACACCAAAATGTCAGACAAAAATAAAGACAATTCAAAAACAGAATTACTGAGTTGGAAAAAGGATCACCCCCTCCTAAAATTACTTGTAAACTCAATCAGATGTAGCTAATCACCTTCTCAACGGCACACACAAAGCCATTTGACCTTCAACTGTGATCAGCTGTGGGCATATTGATAAGCTCAGCATGAAAAGAGCTTTCCTTGAGCATCTCAGTCCCTGGTAATGTAACTATAGCAAACAATCAACTATGGGTGTCAAGGCACTGTCAAAAGATCTCTGGGATAAAGTTGTGGACAGGCAAAAGTCAGGAGATGGATACAAGAAAATATCAAAGGTTTTATCAATGCCGTGAAACACAATTAAGTCTATTATTAAGAACTGGAAGGTACTTAATACAACACAGAACCTATCTGGATCAGGACGTCCCTCCAAACTGGATGAAAGAGCCAGGAGGAAACTGGTCAGAGAGGCTACCAAGAGGCCCACAGCAACTCTGAAGCAGTTGCAGGATTTGATGACAAAGAGTGGTCATTGTGTGCATGTGACAACAATATCACAAATTCTCCACTATGTGGCTTGTATGGGTTTGCAAGACAGGCCACATGCAGTCACGACTGAGCTGTGCCATAACACACCTAGGAGATTCTGATGCTACATGGATAAAGGTGTTATGGTCAGATGAGACTAAAATTAAATTATTTGGCCTCAACACCAAACGATATGTCTGGAGGAAATCCAATACATCTCACCATCCAAATAACACCATACCTACAGTTTAGCATTGAGGTGGTAATATCCTGTTATGGGGGTGTTTCTCTGCAGCAGGCACTGGAGCACTTGTCAGGATAGAAGGAATAATGGATGGGGCAAAATACCATCAAATTCTTGAGGAAAATCTGCTGCCCTCTGCCAGGAAGTTGTCAATGGAAAGATGGTTTACCTTGAAACATGACAATGACCCAAAGCACACAGCAAAAATGACCATGCAGTGGTTGCAGGAGAACAAGGTGAATGTCCTTGCATGGCCTAGTCAGAGCCCAGATTTAAACCCCATTGAATATCTGTGGCATGACTTGAAGACTGCAGTCACCATCAAATGTAAGTGGGCAAATAATTCACAGTCTAGATGTGCAGATTTAGAGGTCGACATAACCCAACAGAATAAAGGCTGTAATTAAAGCAAAAGGTGGTTCAACAAACTACTGAAACAAGAGGGTGATCATTTTTCCAACTCAGTGATTCTGTTTTTGAATTGTTTTATGTCTTTATTTCAGGCTGCAAAGCAACAAAATGTGATTTTTTTTCAATACCCACTATATATATATATATATATATATATATATATATATATATATATATATATATATAAATGTAGAGGAAATTGCACACACCATCCAATAACCCGGTGCTCTGCTTAGGTTACAATATACAGCATCCAGCTAATCCTGCAGCCTTGCTCTAGCGATCCGATGTTACCACAAAGGAGGCACAAATAAAAGGATTTTTCAAAATAGCCTATTTTGAAAAATCCTGTGTTTGTGCCTGCTTTGGGGTAACCTCGGATCATATATATATATATATATATATATATATATATATATATATTTACGTTGGAACCCTTCCCAGTCAATCACATTGAAATACATCATATCCCTTCCTAACCCTTTAAAAAAAATTATTCAATATTAAACATATTTTTTATTAAATATGAGAATATACTGAGTGAAATACTTAATTTTAATACATTTTACATATGGTTTGTGAAACTTTTATTCACGCCCTAACACTTTAATTTAGGTCTTAGGTTGTGCTGATTCTTTTAGAGCTAATTTGTCTTTCAATTGAGAGCAACCCATAACTTTCAACTTGTAATATGAGCGATGTTTAGATCAGTCGTGATATCCCTTGAAAGTGTAAGGAGCGCTAAAGGGATTTCAGTTGCATTAAACCTTCTCTGCTTAATCATTTTTACCGTGGACTTGTAATTTCAACTTACATTCTAATTTTAGCATGGTCCAGTGATATTGATATCTCTCCCTGAGCTATCGTTAGAACTCCACTTATAATCTGGGCCGGAGTCTTTCATTTGTTCATTTTTAACTTTGCAGTCTAAATGGTAAGAACAAATTAAGCAAGGAAATCAAGCTCATGCTTTAGATAGGAATACCAGATTTGCTTTCTTGTTTTTATCTGTCATACAAAATCCATCAGCTATATTACGAGTTGTGTGTTAGGTTTAAAAAGCAGCGTTAAGAGGTCCTAACGCTGCTTTTTAACGCCCACTGGTATTATGAGTCTTGCAGGTACAGGTGTACCGCTCACTTTTTTGGCCAGACTTGGAAATACCGCAAATCCACTTACGTAAATTGCGTATCCTCTTTTTTCAATGGGACTTGCATAGTGCCGGTATTACGAGTCTGCCAAAAAGTGAGCGGTAGACCCTCTCCTGTCAAGACTGATACCGAATTTTAAAGTCAGTAGTTAAGAGTTTTACACTACAACGCCGTAGCATAGAACTCAAAGTTCTAAAAAGTACACTAACACCCTTAAACTACCTATTAACCACTAAACCGAGGCCCTCCTGCATCCCAAAAACTAAAATAAAATTTTAACCCCTAATCTGCCGAACCGGACATCGCCGCCACTATAATAAACATATTAACCCCTAAATCGCCGCACTCCCGCCTCGCAAACATTAGTTAAATATTATTAACCCCTAATCTGCCATCCCTAACATTGTCAAAACCTACCTACATTTATTAACCCCTAAACTGCTGCCCCCAACGTCGCCACGACTATACTAAAGTTATTAACCCCTAAATCTAAGTCTAACAATAACCCCAACACCCCCTAACTTAAATATAATTAAAATAAATCTAAATAAATGTTCCTATCATTAACTAAATAATTCCTATTTAAAACTAAATACTTACCTATAAAATAAACCCTAAGCTGGCTACAATATAACTAATAGTTACATTGTAGCTAGCTTAGGGTTTATTTTTATTTTACAGGCAAGTTTGTATTTATTTTAAATAGGTAGAATGGTTACTAAATAGTTATTAACTACCTAGCTAAAATAAATACAAAGTTACCTGTAAAATAAAACCTAACCTAAGTTACAATTATACCTACACTACACTATAATTAAATTAATTCCCTAAATTAAATACAATTAAATAAAATTATCTAAAGTACAAAAACAAACAAATTACAAGATTTTTAAACTAATTACTCCTAATCTAACCCCCCATACAAAATAAAAAAGCCCCCCCAAAATAAAAAAAGCCCTACCCTACACTAAATTACAAATAGCCCTTAAAAGGGCCTTTAGCGGGGCATTGCCCCAAAGTAATCAGCTCTTTTACCTGTAAAAATAATTACAAATCCCCCCAATATTAAAACCCACCACCCACACAACCAACCCTACTCTAAAACCCACCCAATACCCTCTTAAAAAAACCTAACACTAACCCCTTGAAGATCACCTTACCGGGAGAAGTCTTCATCCAACCGGGCCGAAGTCCTCAACAAAGCCGGGAGAAGTCTTCATCCAAGCCGGGCGAAGTGGTCCTCCAGATGGGCAGAAGTCTTCATCCAGACGGCATCTTCTATCTTCATCCATCCGGCGCGGAGCGGGTCCATCTTCAAGACATCCGACACGGAGCATCCTCTTCATCCGACAGCTAAGACTGAATGAAGGTTCCTTTAAAGAGCCACTGTAAGTAAATATTTTCTATGCCTGTTACTAACTAACTACCTCAAATACGCTTTTTAGCAATAGCATTTCATTAACATATCTCTACCGTATATCAGAAATCTTGTCTGAAAATTTAATTGTTTTCCAAACCCACTCCGTGGGTATCCTTTGCTCTGTACCAATCCGTTTACAATACCTAGGTTTCAAAATGGCGCTTTAAACACAAAGCTATTGGTTTAAGTATTTTGAACACACAGTGTTGAAAATAGTGGGCAGGATAACGTGACATCATCGGCGAATAAAAGATATAACTTTTAGAAAGTTATGAAACTTCGTTTTGGAGAAAATATAGGTAAGTAGGTTTTAATTAATGTTTATTAACTTTAATATGTTAGTTGTTTAGCTTAAAAATTATAACAGAAAGTAATCCTTTAAATTACGTCATCCAAGATGGCGTCCCTTCAAGGAGCTTTACGCTGCTTTTTTGCAGGTGTTAGACTTTTTTTCAGCCATCTCTCCTCGTTGATTCCTATGGGGAAATCGTGCACGAGCCCGTTACACCAGCTCACCGCTAACGTAAGCAGCGCTGGTATTGGAGTGCGGTAATGAGCAAAATTTTGCTCAACGCTCACTTCATGTCTGGTTTGTAAAAACCCATAATACCAGAGCTGTCTGTAAGTGAACGGTGAGCATAAACTGCTCGTTAGCACCGCACAGCCTCTAACGCAAAACTCGTAATCTAGGTGCATGTTCCTATGTTCAGTCAGTACAAGCTTACATGTGTAAAGGAGGAGCCAATAATTCTCTCATTACCACTCCTGACTTGCATCAAATACTGTAAATTGTAACATAATTTGAGCTTCAAATATCAAACTTCAACATCATCCATTTTAGGTAGTCCCTAACCCATTGAAAGTGTATTACAAATCAGTTTAATTTCCTATCTCTTTCCTATTCTTTCTATTCCATGTATAACATGTTTAGAAACAGTTTTGCAAACACTTCTGCTGTATAGTGCTCAAGAGTCGTGTACACTTCTGACCTCACCTTACTTTGCTTATATGGAAAGGACACAGTTTCAATAATGGATACAAAAGATAGAAATAAATATGACTATAGAATTAAATTGAAGGGTTTGTTTGTTTTTAACTCTACAATTTATCTAAATCATGAGACTTTAACTTTGATGTTTAAGTCCCTATAAATGTTTCACGTTACTGAAGCCATTATCACCTTTAACAAAAGGTTCAGTGTTCCCACCATCATATGTATAAAGATCATAAACCCCTCCCTGAGTACATTCCCATAACCAGGGACATACAGGGGCTGCCACTTCTACTGGGCCCATCCTTGTAGGGAGCCTGCAGCTACATCTAAGCTGTGCAGCTTTTGCAGGTCAAGGGTCAGGTCACATTCCAGCTATTACAGCTTACCTGTGTACTGCTATCTCTTTAAACAGAGGTGAGTGAAGAAAGACAAGCAATGCATGCACTGTTTTTTTTTCCCTTTCTTTTCTCTCTTCAAGTTGCTCTATAGCAGTTAGCATCATTAGCTTATGTTTTGTAATGAGTAATCCATGGAGACTCCTCAGATGATTTATAATAGTAGATACTGATTACTAAATGATCACACTGTCAATGGGATGGAAATGTAAGCAGCTCTTTTACTATGACAATATGTTTTTGTTAGTGTATATGTATGTGTTTGTGTGTGTAAATGTGTGTGTATGTGTATATATGTGCATATATACAGTATGTTTAATTGTTGCAGATCAAAGAGTAGTAAGGTGATATACATAGGTATATAGTTCTTATCATATAATATTGTAACACAGTCTGTTAGGATTGGTTTAACAATATAATCTTGTCAGATACTAGCACATTCAAAACCCCTTAATGCGGACAGTGAAACTTGCTGATGATCCACAACAGGTATTTAAAGTGTAAAAAGGGGGCGCTATTTTATGTATGCGCCTCTTCACGGTTGTCTAACCACTATGTAGCCTTAGCTAACTCGACGTTAGTGCATATAAGTAATGTAAGTGCACATATGCTGTAATGGCAATACAATTCTGTAATTAGGAATAAGCCTGTAAAAGACCATTAAACTGTAATGCTAGTAAACCCTATTGCATAGAATATTTACATGTATGTATGAATTAGTTTCTCAATATCAACTAAAGATTTCATAAATGAAAAGCCATAGTTACAGTATTATGTAAATAGAAAAAAGAATCTTTAAAATGAGCAATAATGATTATATACATAGTTTAACCTATTCCCAATAGTTGATGAAGTCATACTTGGAATTGAGGCCCTCTGGGTGTCTAGTTCTAAGCCTAAACATCCAGTAGGCCTCTCGTTTGGCTAATAATTTATCTAAGTCACCCCCTCTTTTGGGTAACTTAACTTGCTCTATGGCACATCATCTTAATGAGGTTATCTCTCCCTGATGTTTTTCTTAAAAGTGGCGTACTAATGGTGTGGTAGACTTTGCGTGACTTTATATCTCTCGAGGTAAGACCTATGTATTGGACTCCACACTTGTGGCATCTCAACATAACCTCAGTAGACATGCAATTCATGCATGATTTAATTTTGAATTTTTCCCCTGTTATATGAGAGGTAAAGGTTTTTGTTTTTTCAAGAAATTTGCATGGCCTACATTTTCTATGGCCACAATGGTACATACCTAAACTTGTCAACCAAGTGGATGTTCTGTTTTTTTCTGTTCTCAATAAGGTGGGAGAAAGTAAGGACCCCAATGTGGGGCACCTTTTGGAGCTACATCTTACGCCATTCTTAACCAATTCCGTCAATTTGTCATCGGCTGCCAGTATATGAAAATGTTTGCATATTATTTGTGAAATTTGAGGAAACTGGACACTGTAGCCGGTGACAAAATTGACTCCTTTGAAAGATTCTTTGTTAATTTTTTTTGTTTTTGTTGTCTCTCAAAAGGGATGGTCTCTGTATATTCTCAACCTGCTTTCTGACATTATTAATAGTCTTTATGGGATAACCCCTCTGTCTTAACCTATACTCTAATTCCTTAGCTTCATGACAGAAGTCACTTTGCCTGGTGCAGTTACGTTTCAAGCGTATAAATTCCCCCTTTGACACTGCAGCAGCTGTGTTCTTGGGGTGGCAACTCCCGTGGCCGGACTGTTATCCGACTGACGCTTGTCCGACGGACATTTGTCCGACGGACAATATTCCGAAAGACATTTATCCGGCTGCTGGGTGGGAATGAAGCTTAAAAATCACGGTTTTATAACATTTTTAATAGTGGACTGACAAAAGACAATTAAATCAACTTATATATAACATTTATAACATTTTTAATAGTGGACTGACAAAAGACAATTAAATCAATTTATATATAACATATTAATTATAATATTATAATTATAATAATTATATTATGTGTTAAAAGTACATCGTGAGGGTAGGGACCCATGGATAGGTTCCCAGAGGCGGTTGCGGCGCCCGAGTCACTGATTGTAACAGAAAATTTTGGATCGTATCTGCCCTCGGCCGAATGTATCTTGATTTATTTAAGTAAAACTTATATATTATGTGCTATTGCCTTTAAAAAGTCTAATCTTGAGTATTCACTGTATTTTTCTAAAACTTTCATTATCCTGTTGTTTATGATTTCATATTTTTTTTTTTGGTTTTCTCAGTTCAACTCCAGAATTAATTTTTTCAATTGTTAACTCCCATTCTGCTTGTTCTTTTCTTATTTTTGAAACTAGTCTGCAAATGCTTGGGTGGGTTATAGACATTCGTTGGTCAAATGCTCTGTGCCATCCTTCTAGAGAGTTGTTTGTTCTAGGTAACCCTAGTTTTGTTCTTTCAAAAGTGTTCCACATCGTAATATCGAAAGTAGGTTTTCTTCTTGTACCTTGTTGTAGTTCGCCAATCCAGGTTTTTTCAAAATAATTTAAAAATTCAGATAAAATGTTGCTGTTTTGTTTTTCTATTGATTTTACAAAGTCATTAAATGTTTCAACTACATCTTCCACTGGCACAAATGCTAATGCTTCTAAGCATTTTATGATCAGAGCATTTTTTTCATTATTATACCATATTTTTAAGCCCAAAGATTGTATTTTTCTCCACAGGCATTGGGAAAAATGGAAAAAGCATCCATAAATTATTGTATTTTGTAAAAAATTTGTCATGCAATTTATTGCTGCTCTTTCAAAATCTACAGCAATTGATATAGAATTGATATCTGGATTTTTTTCTTTTATAATACTAAAAATTAAATTATAAGTTTCCTGATTTTTATTTTTTGATATGCAGTATACTAATGGTATGGTATGGTTATCTTCTATTAAAACATGTATTGTATACAACTGAAAACCTAAAGGAGCTGAGTCAAATGTTCCGTCACAGAGCCAGTGTTGTTTTTTTGAAAGAAGATCTACATTTTTTTAGTAGACAGAATGATTAAATTTTCACTTTCGTACATGATGAAATCTTCTCCTCTGGTTGTTTTTCATAAATCATCATTTAAAATGTTTCCATTTGGTGTTGTTCGATGTCGACGTACCATTCTGGCAAGAGTTTCTTTTTTAGGTAGAGCTCCTGCTGCTTCAAGGGGGAAATTAGATGTGCAATTTTGTATTATGCTTGATGTTACTTCTGAATTTTTAGCAACTTCTTTTATTTTTTCAATTGTTTTAATAGATAAAATTCTTGCTGCATTAGGTGGATGTGAATGATTTGATGCATCTTTTTCAATTATATCATTAATGGTTTTTAGCCTTCCTCCACAAAAACCTTTTTTTTCACATCTCCAATATGTGACATTTTCTTTTTTTTTGTCTACAATGTATGCATAACCTTCATATAACATTTTTCTTCCTCCTTTACACGTCTTTATGAACTCCATTTTTTTAATTTGATGTTTTTTTTAAATTTATTTATTTAAGTGTTTGTGTTGTTTTTTTACCTCAGGAGCCACAATATATATTTAAATTTTCCGCTTTTTTACTGATGACAATTACGCAATTACGTGATTGCGTGATTGTGCTGTTCGGCGTGCAGTCGGAAGCAGTGTATTTCGGACATATGTCTGACGGACGAATGTGTTTCGGCATTTTGTCCGTCGGAATTTTGTCCGAGCACCGCAACTCCTGCCATGTAGCAAGGAATTTCCTGAGATAGGTTTCCTATAGATCCTAGTTATCACCCTTTCATCCCTATAGCCCAACTAGGTAACATCCAGGTAATTAATTGTCTTACAGTTGGTTTCAAAGGTGAAACTGAGACCAATATCATTATCATTCAACATATTCACAAAGCAAGCCACATCCCGTTCCCTCCCCTTCCAAATGAAGAGGAGGTTGTCAATGTATCTGCCATACATGTGAATACATTCTTTATATGTATTTCTATCTCCAAAGATGTGGAAAGATTCCCACCAACCTAAGAATAGGTTGGCGTACGAGGGAGTAAATTTTGCTCCCATCACAGTTCCACATCTCTGGAGATAGAAAACATCCTGAAACTTGAAAAAATTATGTGTAAGGAGAAACTTAGTCACCTCAACAACTTAATCTTGAAATTCATGTGTATATTCAGAATACTTCCTTAGATAAAACTGTATTGCTTTTAAACCCTCCTGATGAGGTATGGATGAGAATAACAACACTGCATCCACAGTCACCCAACAAAAAATATCTTCCCATATAATATGCTCCATCAGATTTAATACATGTTTTGTGTCCTTAATGTATGAGGGCATGGAAGTTACCAAGGGTTGTAATATGGAGTTGAGCCAATGAGATAGGTGTTCAAACAATGACCCAATCCCACTAACTATTGGATGGCCTTGTATGTTAATTAGGGACTTATGGACCTTCGGGAGATGGTGGAACAGTAGTATTCTTGGATTCTCTACAAGTAAGTATTCAGCTGTTTTAACATCAAGAAAGCCCTGTTCCATCCCATCATCCAGAAGGTGACATAATTCCTCTTGGAACCTCTGAGTAGGGTCCCCTGGTAGAACCCTATAGTTGTCTGTATTTCCAAGTTGTCTTAAAGCTTCCTCAATATATGTCGTCACCTTATCCATTATAACAGTACCCCCCTTGTCCGCATTTTTAATAACTATACTGGTATCTTCCTGTAGTTGTTTAACAGATATTGTTTCCTTAAACGTGATATTCTGTTTAGTGGGACTCCCTGTGATTTTTAAATCCCTAAGATCTTTCTCAATTCTGTTGTAAAAAGTTTCTATAATATCCCCTCTTGAATGAATAGGATAACATTTTGACTTTGGCTTCATTGTAATACCTTTTGTAATTCTGCCTTCATCACATACAGTCTCAGACTGTAGTACTTGGAGAGTCATGGCATCACATTTGTCCTGAAAAGATAATTTGATTAGCATCATGTTAATATCTGAATATTATTAATCACAGATGTAGGATCGGTGTCTTCCTTACCCGAAAAATGTTTTTTTAAAGTCATATTTCTGATCAAGCGATTTACATCAATCATTGTCTGGAAGACATCGAAATCATCTGTGGGAGCAAATGTGAGGCAAATGTGAGGCCATATCCTAGTACTTTGAGTTGTTCATCTGTAAGAACTATTTGTGATAAATTTATCACATTGCCTAATTGTACTTGCTTAGTGCTCGTGGTCCCCTTAATGGGTATCTGTCCTAAGTTTTGTTGGAATCTATTGGAATCGGAGCCAGAGCTGGATCCATAGGAAAAACCTGTTCTATTTCTGATATCGGTAACCCCTGTGTAGTCTGTACTGTTGGAGTGTATTTAGTTCCTGTTGAACTATTATTCGGTGGTCTCTGTTCTTTAGGTCTAACCACTGGCTGTTGTTCTGTTTCATGTGAAACATTAGTGTTTTTAAGTATCCCTATGGTGTTGGTACTGATTTCTTAATTACCAGATGAACTTTCATCTGAAGAGTATTCAGGTTCACTTTCTGAAAAAGAAACAACTTTACCCCTGACTTATTCCCTTGCTTATGTTTATTTTTATTTTTATTTTTGTTTTTATCTTTGTTAGTATTGTGTGTTCTCTGTCAATTAAGTGCCCTTTGTTTCCTGTTCCATATATAGATTGTTTTAGTTTCATAATCTGATTTGTCTCTTAGATATTTTAGATGTTTATTCTCCATCACTGCCCTTTTATTAGTAGCCAAGGTATCCCTAAGTAAGCTATCAAATCAGTATTGTTTCTTCTTTTGTTCATTTCCAATTGCATTTTATCTATGTCCCCTCTAATATCAATCAGCTGTTTCTTTTTATATTCCACAAGCATTAGCATTAGCCTTGAAGAACATTCAGAAAGGACCTCATTCCAGGCCTCTATAAATTCAGTATCATTCAAGTCCACTTCAAAAGTAGGAAATTTAAAAATTCTTAGGCCTCTAGGTATAATCCGTGTTTTAATATATCTATCAAAGGTCCATAGGTCCTACTGTACCCTTGTTTCTTTAAGTAGTAAATATTCCATAGAGTAAAAAAGATTGCTGAGGGTGAGTAAACCTTTGTCATCCGAAAAAATCACAGTCCATGGGATTGGCATTTCTGTCAGTAACTGGCATTAGTGAGTTAAACTGTAAATTGCTGCTGTCCATTTTGTCTGTTAGCTTGCTGCAAATATAACCTTACTGGTGGTGTTAACCGTTACACCCTAAATGTTTAATTGTTGCAGATCAAAGAGTAGTAAGGTGATTTACATAGGTATATAGTTCTTATCATATAATATTGTAACACAGTCTGTTAGGAATGGTTTAACAATATAATCTTGTCAGATACTAGCACATTCAAAACCCCTTAATGCGGACAGTGAAACTCGCTGATGATTCACAACAGGTATTTAAAGTGTAAAAAGGTGGCGTTATTTTACGTATGCACCTCGTCACGGTTGTCTAACCACTATGTAGCCTTATCTAACTCGGCGTTAGTGCATATAAGTAATGTAAGTGCACATATGCTGTAATGACACTCCTGCCCCCATAAACATCTTCAACATGTTAGTCCACAAATAGCAAGTTTCCCCCAACATACACGTCTCTTTGAGCCCAGAGAAATACATCCTCGTGCCTTCAGCAAGGGGACCGGAATAAAGGGTATCTGTATCCGAGATAGTGTGACTGTTCACTCCTGAACTCCAGTGCATTAATTCTGTTCAATTTCCTCCGCCTTCTCGGTTCATCCAACAGGTCTCTGGTGTCCTCTCAGCATGTGTTGATGACGTCTCACAGGGGTGTGTGTCTCTAAGCCAATCCTATTGCAGCAGTGACTAAGAACAGACTTAAGAGCGTGGTTAAGCCGGTTAAATGAATATCAGGTAGAAAATAAGTATTTAACCACCATACTCTATATGATAAAAAGTAAATTTTATTCCAAAAATCTTAAAACATGTTAGACAGCATGCGCCATAAAAATGCATAAGAGAGAGGAGCATAGCAAAAGGGCTTACGCGTTTCGGCAAGATGCCGTAATCATAGCCTGATCAAATGTCTCACCTCTGTGTTTAAAAAGGCTTAAGAGGTAAAAATGATTGGTTAATCATAAAGCTCCTCCCTCAATTAATGTAAATACCATTATTACTCTAAATGTCAATATCTATTGCCTCCTCCATGATTAAATGATCACATATCTATAAACATATACATGTAATGGAAGCAATATTTATGGGCAATATGTAAGGTATTGATTATCCCCAGATAATTGCATAGTAATACAAAGTCATGGATGTCATGTAACATATTGGAAAAGCTATACATCAGACAGTATAGATTAAATGAAATTCAAGAACACGGACTAAGATAATAAACACGTCCTATCCTCTATTGGGAGAATGTGTAACAGGGACAGAACAGACAGCAATAGCTGTCTAGGACCTGAACCAGAATTGATCAGAATTTAGTAAAAGAGTCATGGCAAGCTAGTACCAAAAATTAATTGAATAGATAGTCAGTTTAATATACAATGTTACACTAGTCAACAAGAGACAAATATATTCAATTCTGCAATTAGGAATTAGCCTGTAAAAGACCATTAAACTGTAATGCTAGTAAACCCTATTGCATAGAATATTTACATGTATGTATGTATGTATGAATTAGTTTCTCAATAGCAACTAAAGATTTCATAAAAGAAAAGCCATTTCTCTTATGCATTTTTATGGTGCATGCTAACATGGTTTAAGACGTTTGGAATAAAATGTACTTTTTATTATAAAGAGCGGTGGTTAAATGCTTCTTTTGTACCTTATATATGCAGTATCTCACAAAAGTGAGTACACCCCTCACATTTTTTTAAATATGTTATTATATCTTTTCATGTGACAACACTGAAGAATTGACACTTTGCTACAATGTAAAGTAGTGAGTGTACAGCCTGTATAACAGTGTAAATTTGCTGTGCCCTCAAAATAACTCAACACACAGCCATTAATGTCTAAACCGTTGGCAACAAAAGTGAGTACACCCCTAAGTGAAAATGTCCAAAATAGGCCCAATTAGCCATTTTCCTTCCCCGGTGTCATGTGACTCGTTAGTGTTACAAGGTCTCAGGTGTGAATGGGGAGCAGGTGTATTAAATTTGGTGTTATCACTCTCACACTCTCTCATACTGGTCACTGAAGTTCAATATTGCACCTCATGTCAAAGAACTCTGAGGATCTGAAAAAAAGAATTGTTGCTCTACATAAAGATGGCCTAGGTTATAAGAAGATTGCCAAGGCCCTGAAACTGAGCTGCTTCACGGTGGACAAGACCATATAGTGGTTTCACAGGACAGGTTCCACTTAGAACAGGCCTTGCCATGGTCTACCAAAAAAGTTGTCTTTGGGAAATATAGGTATGAGTGCTTTCAGCATTGCTGCAGAGGTTGAAGGGGTGGGGGGTCAGTCTGTCAGTGCTCAGATCATACGGTGCACACTGCATCAAATTGGTCTGCATGGCTGTTGTCCCAGAAGGAAGCCTCTTCTAAAGATGATGCACAAGAAAGTCCACAAATAGTTTGCCGAAGACAAGTAGACTAAGGACATGGATTACCGATGAGACCAAGATAAACTTGGTTCAGATGGTGTCATGCGTGTGTGGCGGCAACCAGGTGAGGAGTATAAAGACAAGTGTGTCTTGCCTACAGTTAAGCATGGTGGTGGGAGTGCCATGGTCTGGCCCTGCATGAGTGCTGCCGGCACTGGGGAGCTACAGGTAAATTGAGGGAACCATGAATGCCAACATGTACTGTGACATACTGAAGCAGAGCATGATCCCCTCCCTTCGGAGACTGGGCCACAAGGCAGTATTCCAACATGATAAAGACCACAAACACATCTCCAAGACGACCATTGCATTGCTAAAGAAGCTGAGGGTAAAGGTGATGGACCGGCCAAGCATGTCTCCAGACCTAAACCCTATTGAGCATCTGTGGGGCATACTCGAACGGAAGGTGGGGGAGCGCAAGGTCTCTAACATCCACCAGCTCTGTGATGTCATCATGGAGGAGTGGAAGAGGACTCCAGTGACAACCTGTGAAGCTCTGGTGAACTCCATGCCAAAGAGGGTTAAGGCAGTGCTGGAAAATAATGGTGGCCACGCAAAATATTGACACTTTGGGCCCAATTTGGACATTTCCCCTTAGGGGTGTACTCACTTTTGTTGCCAACGGTTTAGAGAATGATGGATATGTGTTATACAGGCTGTATACTCACTACTTTACATTTTAGCAAAGTGTCATTTTTTTCAGTGTTGTCACATGAAAAGATATAATAAAATATTTACAAAAATGTGAGGGGTGTACTCACTTTTGTGAGGTATTGTATATGTATATATATTTATGTGTGTATATACAGTATGTGTTTGTGTGTTTATGTGTGTGTAACTGGTAATGTGCATGTTCATATATATATGCTAATTAGCTATGCTTTTGAAGGGGTGCTGTTAAAATTAAGGGGGTCCTGCCACAGAGTTTTCCCTGGAGCCCAGTAAGTTCTAGTTACGCTCTGTCCAATACTCTTTAAGTTTAAATTGTTAGTAACCTGATTCATTCTAACATATTGCACTAAAATATGTTCTTCATAAACATGATCTAAAATATTCTGAATTCATCTATTTGCATTAACTTGTTGGTTCCTATTCCATTTATGTTAAATTTCAACATATAATGATATTCACATGCATTTTCCATTGGATTGAGAAGGGAAGTTGCATTATGTTTGCTTGGATTGCATATATAATTGCAAAAGAATCTAGAGCTAATGCCTTATTGTACTATTATATATCACATTTAGACATTAGAAAACCATGCATGTATTCACCTCAATGATTTTGCAAGTAAACAAGCAGTATATTCATTTTTCCTGGAGCCGTTTTCTTATGCATCGTGAGCACATTACTGTCAAAGAATATTGAGGATATTAGTGTTTGTGTTAGACACTTCTCTGTATTATTGATTTGAGATGTGATCCTCATAATGACTTGCAATACTGCTGCCACTTCTTGGAAAGAAGAATTAATTTATATATATAACAGATTCTCTTTATTATCTACTTTCCCTTTGGTGATTAGGTATAAAATGCAATATAGATGAAGCCTATAACCATACATTTTACTTGCCAGTTAAGAAAATAATATATGCTTTATAACATGCAGAAGCCTTTACTCAAAAAAATTACAAAGCACAATGAAACATTTACAATAGGCAGTATGATTCCTACTGTGCAAACAATCATTGTGTTTCAAAGACACTGCAGTCATTAAGCTAAAACAGCTATGGTACTTGTCTAGCTGGTCATGTGATTGAGTTTAGTAATCACCTTTCATACAGCTTATGTGCTCTAGCTACAGTTATAAATTACAAAGGAATATATACAGAGTTAGGGTCTCAAAGAGTTGTTGCACATACTTTTTATACTGTTTCAATGAAGAAATATATTATAATACAAATACTTAATTGAAAACATACCTGTATATTGCAGACAGTATAGTGACTTAGACACATGCCCTTATAGAGATATGAATGCTATAAAGTGTTACTTTTTATAATTGAACTATTGCTTGCATATAACTATTATTGCAGATTGTAATTTATCATATGTCAAGTTGAAGCCATAGGGGCCTATTTATGATGGTGGGAGCGGACATGATCCGATATAGCGGATCATGTCAGCTGCACATTGATAAATGCAGACAGCATACGCTCTCGGCATTTATAATTGCACCAGCAGTTCTCGTGAACTGCCGGTTCAATACCACGCCCTGCAGATTTGCGGCCAATTGACTGCTAGCAGGGGGTTCTAATCAACCTGATCGTATTCGATCGGGTTGATTTCTGTCAATTTCTGTCCGCCGCCTCAGAGCAGGTGGACAAGTTATGGAACAGCGATCTTTAGACTTCATAACTTCTGTTTCCGGCGAGTCTGAAGGCTCGCCAGAAACACGGGGCAACAAGCTCCATACAGAGCTTGATAAATATGCTCCATAGAGCGTATTTGTTTTCCTGGTTACAGAGTTGCAGGCAGTGTAACTTATAAGCCATTTTTTTCCTACAAAAAAACAAGATTTCTGTTGCTACAGGGGATGTAGAATACTCATTGTAAAAGTTAATCAATTCATTTTTTCAAGCATTTAACGCAACACATTTTTATGATTCTCTAAGAACGTGCAGATTTAAGACTCTATCCAATTTACTTCCACTATCAAATTGTGCACAGTCTTTTTATATTTACACTTTCTGGGGAACAAGATCCTACTGAGCATGTGCACAAGCTCACAGGGTATACATATACTACTCTGTGATTGGCTGATGTCTGTCACATGATACAAGGGGCCGGAAAATATGAGAAAAAAATACATTTGTCAGAAAAAAATCTAATGCTTATTTGAAATTGAGAGAGGTGTTATTGTATTGTCTTTTTATTATGCACTTGTTAATTATGTAATTCTACTGCATTGAGTGGTCCTTTATTAACTTCCGTTTCTTACAGAGGAAATATTCATGTCCGGATATTAGGTCAATAGAGCACTCATATTCTGTGTGTAGAGGAGGTTTATCAGTTCTTTTCTTCTCAAATGCATCAGAGAATCCCCGATAGTGATCAAGGATTTTAGTTTCCTCAAACTTATTAGTTAGGGAGGTCATAACGGTATATATTTCTTTATGATATAAACTTGTGAAAAAAATCAAATGCAAAAGTAATTTCACCTGTTGGCTAGTTTGTATATGGATTATATGGGGCCCATTTATCAAGCTCTGAATGGAGCTTGAGGGCCCGTGTTTCTGGCGAGCCTGCAGGCGCACCAGAAACACCAGTTATGAAGACCGCTGCTCCATAACCTGTCCGCCTGCTCTGAGCAGGCGGAAAAACATCATCGCAATTCAACCCGATCGAGTCCGACAGACCTTTGTTAAATAGGCCCCTTAGTCTTTAAACATCTTATACCTAAGTTAACTGAAATTTTTAGTTTAACAGATAAGATCAAATTTGATGTAGATTTTTAAGGTAATTAAAAGTTCAGTCTCTTGTGAGGCAGGGTCAGTCTTTGGGGGACTTCCATCAATAAGTTAAAGGGAAAATCTACTTGATTTCTTTTATTGTTTATAAACAGGGGTCAAGTCATACAAAAAAAAAGTGTGAGAACTCACTTCCAACCCCCTCACAATTAATATTGGGCTAGATTACGAGTTTTGCGTTATGAGTGAAAACGAGTCTTGCAGGTATAGCTGTACCGCACACTTTTTTGGCCGTATCTCAACGTAACTACCGCACCTTTCAAAAAGTCCTTTTTCAATGGGACTTCCATATGCGCCGGTATTACGAGTTTTGCCTGGGAGGCCAAAAAGTAAGCGGTACACCCTATACCATCAAGATTCGTTCCGCTATCTGAAGTCAGTAGTTATGGGTTTTACGCTACAAAGCTGTAGCATAAAACTTATAACTAAAGTGTTACAAAGTACACTAACACCTATAAACTACCTATTAACCACTAAACAGAGGCCCTCCCACATCGCAAACACTATAATAAAAATATTAACCCCTAATCTGCTGCTCCGGACATCGCCACCACTATAATAAACATATTAACCCCTAAACCTCTGCACTCCTGTATCGCAAACACTAGTTGAATATTATTAACCCCTAATCTGCCGCCCCAACGTCACCGCCGCCACTATACTAAAGTTATTAACCCCTAAATCTAACCCTAAGTCTAACCCTAACACCCCTAACTTAAATAAAATTAAAATAAATCTAAATAAAAATTACTATTATTACCTATATAAGTCCTATTCAAAACTAAATACTTACCTATAAAATAAACCCTAAGCTAGCTACAATATAACTAATAGTTACATTATAGCTTTCTTAGGTTTTATTTTAAATTTCACATCTAAGTTTGTATTTATTTTAACTAGGTAGATTAGTTAGTAAATAGTTATTAACTATTTACTAACTACCTAGTTAAAATAAATACACATTTATCTGTAAAATAAAACCTAACCAGTCTCAACTAACACCTAACATTACACTACAATTAAATAAGTTACATTAATTAAATACAATTAACTAAATTACAAAAAAATAAACACTAAATTACAAAAAAGAAAAAAGAAATTATCAAATATTTAAACTAATTACACCTAATCTAATAGCACTATCAACCCCCCCCCCAATAAAAAAAAAACCCTAGCCTAAACTAAACTGCCAATAGCCCTTAAAAGGGCCTTTTGCGGGCATTGCCCCAAAGAAATCAGTTCTTTTACCTGTAAAAAAAAAAATACAAACAACCCCCAATAGTAAAACCCACCACCCACACAACCACCCCCCCAAAAAAAACTACCTAAAAAACCTAAGCTCCCCATTGCCCTGAAAAGGGCATTTGGATGGGCATTGCCCTTAAAAGGGCATTTAGCTCTTTTTCAGTGACCAAAGTCCCTAAGTTAAAAATAAAACCTACCCAAGAAACCCTTAAAAAAAATAACACTAACCCCCGAAGATCCACTTATAGTTTTTGAAGACCGGACATCCATCCTCATCCAAGCGGGCAGAAGTCCTCATTGAAGGGGCAAGAATTCCTCAACGAAGCCGGGAGAAGTCTTCATCCAACGGCAAGAAGTCATCCTCCAGATGGACAGAAGTCTTCATCCAGACGGCATCTTCTATCTTCATCCTTCCGACGTGGAGCCGCTCCATCTTCAAGACATCCGGCGCAGAGCAACCTTTTCTTTCACTGGATCTTTAAGAATAAAGGTTTCTTTAAATGATGTAATCTAAGATGGCATCCCTTGAATTCCGATTGGCTGATAGAATTCTATCAGCCAATCGGAATTAAAGGTGAAAAAATCCTATTGGCTGATGCAATCAGCCAATAGGATTGAGCTTCAATCCTATTGGCTGATCCAATCAGCCAATAGGATTGAGCTCACATTCTATTGGCTGATTGGAACATTTAGAGGACCAGTTAAAGGAACCTTCATTCTTCAAGATCAAGCGAAAGAAGAGGATGCTCCGCGCTGGATGTCTTGAAGATGGAGCCGCTCCGTGTCGGAAGGATGAAGATAGAAGATGCCGTCTGGATGAAGACTTCTGCCCGTCTGGAGGATGACTTCTTGCCACTTGAATGAAGACTTCTCCCGGCTTCGTTGAGGACTAGTTGCCGCTTCGATGAGGACTTCTGCCCGCTTGTATGAGGATGGATGTCCGGTCTTCAAAAACTATAAGTGGATCTTCGGGGGTTAGTGTTAGGTTTTTTTAAAGGTTTCTTGGGTAGGTTTTATTTTTAGCTTAGGGACCTTGGGCCACTAAAAAAGAGCTAAATTCCCTTTTAAGGGCAATGCCCACCCAAATGTCCTTTTCAGGGCAATGGGGAGCTTAGGTTTTTTAGGTAGGTTTTTTTGGGGGGGGTAGGTTGTGTGGGTGGTGGGTTTTACTGTTGGGGGGATGTTTGTATTTTTTTTTACAGGTAATAGAGCTGATTTCTTTGGGGCAATGCCCCGCAAAAGGCCCTTTTAAGGGCTATTGGCAGTTAGTTTACGCTAGTGTTTTTTATTTTGGGGGGACTTTTTTATTTTGATAGGGCTATTAGATTATGTGTAATTAGTTTAAATATTTGATCATTTCTTTTTATATTTTTTGTAATTTTGTTATTATTTTTTTTGTAATTTAGTTAATTGTATTTAATTAATGTAATTTATTTAATTGTAGTGTAATGTTAGGTGTTAGTGTAAGACAGGTTAGGTTTAATTTCACAGGTAAATTTGTATTTATTTTAACTAGGTAGTATAATTAAATTTTATTTAGTTAGGGGTGTTAGGGTTGGGGTTAGCCTTAGGGTTAGGTTAGTTAATAACTTTAGTATAGTGGCGGCGGCAACGTTGGGGGCGGCATAAACATAACTTTTCTTTCCCCATAGGAATCAATGAGGCTGCGTTATGGAGCTTTACGCTCCTTTATTGCAGGTGATAGGCTTTTTTGTAGCAGGCTCTCCCTATTGATGTCTATGGGGAAATCGTGCACGAGCACGTAAAACTAGCTCAAAGCAGCGCTGGTATTTGGGTGCGGTATGGAGCTCAATGCTGCTATATTGCCTGCTAATGCCGGGTTTTTGCAAACCTGTAAGCAGCTCTATAGGGAGGTGAGCGGTGGAAATAACTTGCAAGTTAGTACCGAGTCGCGCATAACGCAAAACTCGTAATCTGGCCGATTGTTTATTATACACAAACACACACACTGTATTTACATATATATAATCTATACACTCTGGTTAATGAAAGCAAATTAAAACCAATGAAGGGCTGAATGGTTGCCTTTGGGCCTGAGGATGGACACCCTTGGTTACATTTTAATATGGCAGGAGTGACATTTTTATTTGTAATTTAGGATTATACTGAATACTGGGAATCCAGACAAACACTTTTTAGAACACATGAATGGGGCATTTGTAGATAGATGATGTTAAATAATCCAAAAAGCTAAGAGCCTTAGTAAAATGTTAAATAGTATTCCCTGGCTCTCAAGATGTGTAAGGCTCTGTAATGATGCACACACAAACCTTATCTGATATTATGATCTTGATAAGGTTTGTTTGTGCACTCATTCTGCATAAGAAACAATGATAATGTGATATAAATAATGGTCACAAGGATGTAATTTTATTTAACTATTAAGATGTATGCCAAGTAAATGAGAAGCAAGTAACACTGGCAGAGGAAGCAGGAGGCAAGAGAGAGAGAGAAGTGTCCCAAGCATCAGCTGGGTTCTCACCTTTTGAGTTATTGTATGGCAGACACACCAGTTTTTTTTTTGGACATAGCTAAGGAGGCATAGGAACAGGAGGCAACTCCCCATCATAGTGTTATTGAACATATATCTCATATGCAGGAGCATACAGCAGCCACTATGCCTATTTCTTAAACAACATATAGAAAAAGTCCAACCAGATCAAAAGTAAAGTTATAACAAGAATGCTATGGTACGTGTATTTCAGCTAGGGGACAGAGTTCTAATTTTGGTTTGCATGGTAGAAAATAATTCTTGGCAACCTGGCAAGGTCCCTATGAGGTAATTGAAAGGACAGGTGTGGTTAATTATAAATTAAGGCAATCAGGTAGATGGGATGAGGAACAAATGTATCATGTCAATTTATTGAAACCTTGGAAAGAAAGATAGGTCCTTGTTTCTACAGATAGTACAGCTTGTACTATTGACAATAAAAGTGATCCTAAAGTCAATATCTCAGAAACAACAATAAATAAAGAAGTATTTTCCACAATCCCGGATAGAATTAAGGTAATCAAACATGACATGATAACAGAACCAGGGAAAAAGATTAACCTTAAAGGGACACTGTACCCAAAAAAATTCTTCCGTGATTCAGATTGAGCATGAAATTTTAAGCAACTTTCTAATTTACTCCTATTATCAAATTTTCCTCATTCTCTTGGTATCTTTATTTAAAATGCAAGAATGTAAGTTTAGATGCCTGCCCATTTTTGGTGAACAACCTGAGTTGTCCTTGCTGATTGGTGGATAAAATCATCCACCAATAAAAAATTGCTGTCCAGAGTACTGAACCCAAAAAAAGCATAGATGCCTTCTTTTTCAAATAAAGATAGCAAGAGAACAAAGAAAAATTTATAATAGGAGTAAATGAGAAAGTTGCTTAAAATTGCATACTCTTTCTGAATTACAAAAGAAAATTGTTTGGTTCAGTGTCCCTTTAAGCCTATACATTCATACCTTAAGCTCAAAGGGAGGCAATCAAAACAGAAGTTAAGAAAATGTTAGATTTGGGCATTATTGAAGAATCACAAAGTTACTGGGGTTGTAATGATACTGATACTTAGCAGGAAGGAATCCAGCTGCTGCACAGGAAAAGCAGAAACGCAGGCAAGGCAAGATACCAGGAAGTTAACTCTTTTAGGCCCAGGAACAGTCACATTATTATTATTATCAGGTATTTGTAGAGCGCCAACAGATTCCGCAGCGCTGTAAACATAGTCGGTGTACAGGATAGCTTTTGTAGGGGTCAAGTGGGTAGAGGGTCCTGCCGAGAGTTTCACTGTTGTAGTCGGCTCTTATGAAGCGATCTGTAAACAGCTGGGCACATAGGCTTACAATCTAAGGGGTTCAAGGGGAAAGCAATGGCGTTAGGGAAGGTTAGTGTTGGTTGTATGCATCCCTGAATAGTAGAGTTTTTAGGGAGTGCTTGAAGCTGTTAAAACTAGGGGAGAGTCTTATGGAGCGAGGCAGGGAATTCCACAAGATGGGGGCCAGTCTGGAGACGTCCTGTAAATGTGAATGTGAGGAAGTAATAAGACAGGAGGAGAGGAGGAGATCCTGAGATGATCGAAGGGGACGGGAGGGAGAGTATCTAGAGACAAGTTCTGAGATGTAGGGGGGAGCAGTGCAGTTGAGAGCTTTGTATGTCAGGGTGAGGATTTTATGTTTGATCCTAGAGGCAAGAGGAAGCCAGTGAAGGGATTGGCAGAGAGGTGCAGCAGATGAAGAAGTCACATGATCAGAGTCAGGTAAAGAGAGTTCAATATAACAATGCAGGAGCCAGGTTCAAGATAAGGTAAGAAAGCAAACAGATTTGGGTTCTGAAATGATAAATTGACAGAGCAAAGTGTTAGTGCCAGAAAGACCAGGGTTCAATATCAGATGTGTTCCTAACAGTACTCCTTCCTGTAGAGAGATGTCCTCTGGAAATCTTCCATCCTGGTTTTGTAGGCTATCATAGATGGAAATATATTAGCAACCTAGGAGCATGAATATTCCCAACAGGTTCCAAAGATCTCTCTTCAGGATCATATACCTGCTAATCAACCAAATATTGCAAACGTCCATGATGAACCCTAGAGTCTAAAAAATGTTTCTACCAAATATTCTTCATCACCATCCACTTGTTCAGTAGCTGGAGGGGGTGAAATCCTGCCTGGAAAAGTATACTCATGAAATGGTTTTAGAAGAGCTGAATGAAACACAGGGTGTTTCTTAATGGAGTCTGTGAGTTGTAGGCTGAAAGTAACTGAATTGATTTGCACTGTTACCTTATAAGGACTAATGTACTTTTGACTCAGTTTCTTAGATGGAACTTGAATCTTGAGATTCTTTTTGGAGAGCCGAACTTTATCTCCAATATAAAAAACTGGATTCTGTTTAAGATGTGTGTTAGCTGATCTCTTATAACTTTCCTGAGTTTCGCTGAGAGTTGTTTTCAAAAGTTCCTGGGTTTCATGTAAAGCTGCAAGTCGTTCTTCTATGGCTGGCATAGTATCTGAAATTGGATGGTTAATAATGAATGCTGGATGATAACCATAATTTGCAAAGAACAGGTTCTGTGATGTGTACTGTGTTTTGGATGATTGTAGGCAAATTATGCTGTAGGTAGGAAATCAGCCCAATTTTTATGAAGATAATTAACAAACATTGCAGATATTGCTCTAGAGTCTGGTTATTATTATTACGTCCTGATTGTCCTTTAGTTTGTGGATGAAAGGCAGTAGACAATTTGATGTAAGTACCTAAAGCAGAACAAAAACATTTCCAAAATCAAGAAGTGAGTTGAACCCCTCAGTCAGAGATAACTTAATCTGGAACTCTGTGCAGCCAAAAAAACATTCTGAATAATTATCTCTGCAGTCTTTTTAGCTGTGGGGAGGCCACAGGTAGCAATGAAATGACTCATCTTTATTAGATGATCAAAAACAACCAATATTATAGTATACGCTCCAGATGGCGGCCGCTCTATAATAAAGAAATTGATCCCCATAGATAGGTTGGTACAGGAAGGGGTTGTAATAACCCATGTGGATGAGAACATATTTCTGTATATCCTTCTGAAAAGTGGGCCACCAGAAAGAACGAGACAACAGTGCTTGGGGTTTACTTATTCCTTGGTTACCTGCCATTTTGGAGTCATAGAAAAGGCGTAAAATATGCAACCTAATGGACTCTGGCACTTATAGTTTTTTTCTGGTAAACCCAAAGAACATTAAAGGGCCACTGTAAGTAAAACATTTTCTATGCCTGTTACTAACTACCCCAAATACGCTTTTTATCAATAGCATTTCATTAACATATCTCTACCGTATATCAGAAATCTTGTCTGCAAATTTAATTGTTTTCCAAACCCACTCCGTGGGTATCCTTTGCTCTGTACCAATCTGTTTACAATACCTAGGTTTCAAAATCGCGCTTTAAACACAAAGTTATTGGTTTAAGTATTTTGAACATGCAGTGCTGAAAATAGTGGGCAGGATAACGTGACATCATCGGCGAATAAAAGATATAACTTTTAGAACGTTATGAAAACTTCGTTTTGGAGAAAATATAGGTCAGTAGGTTTTAATTAATGTTTATTAACTTTAATATGTTAGTTGTTTAGCTTAAAAATTATAACAGAAATTAATCCTTTAACCATGATCATAGAAAGATCTTTGGGGGGAGAAATAAAAAGGTGTTGTGAAGTTTCAGAAAACAATCGAGACAGAGCATCTGCTTTTCCATTTCTGCATCCATGTCTTTAAGAAACCTCAAAATTTTAGCAAGAGAAACAAGTGACCATCTTGCCTGTTGGGCTGACAGTCTTTTAGCTGACTTAAAGGGACACTAAACACAAATTGTAAACTACATGATTATAAACCTTTATATATAAGAATAATTTTGCTTTGAAAACTGCAGCTTTCTTGTGTCAAATGAGTATATTGTTTTATGTTTATTTTTTTCACTGATTACCCTGTCCCCCAGAACAAAAGAACCCTTGATAACCAATCACCAACTAATATTTAGATATAGCACAAACTCTGTTTGCACATGTGCAGGTTAGGGTAGCCTGCACTCTTGTATTCCCTAAGGTGGTTTAGCACTGATTCAACTTAGTTACTATTGCAAATAATTATTTGCCTATCATAATTGTTGATGCAAAACTGATACTCCACCTTTTAAAAGCATGTGACACCATAGAAGCTTGGGGAAGGAGGGAAAAGTAAACAAAAGCTCACATAAATTGCCTAAAATTATTAACCCACGCCTTACTTGGAGAAAGTGAAACAAATTATTTTTTTAGATGTATTTTACAACAAACTGCTGCAAAATAAATAATAAATGTATATTGCAATAATGTTTCACTTGCAAAAATGAAACATTTTATGCGTTGTTGAAATGTCGAGTTTTATGGTCCATTAATAAATTCTAAATTTCTGTGTACTGTAAGTACTGTAATTGGGTGAACTGTACCTTGTAAATTATGTCTCCATTTTGATAAATACTGATGTGATTGCTGGGAGCTCTTTATTGCCAATATCATAATTTATTTCTGCTGGATTCATCTGCCGAGACTAAAAGGCATATGGATATAGCAACATCTTAAGCCTTGTACTCTGGGAAAGTATTGCAGCAAAATCAAAGGCATCAACCTCTACAATAAAAAGTAATTTTGGGTGAATCAAAATATGGGCAGAGGTAAACAGAGTTTTTAACCCTGTGAAAGATAATTCTGCTTCAGTTGACCATATTTAAAGGGTATTCATTTTGAGTTAATTTAGTAATTGGGGCTATTATCCCAGAAATGTTTTTAAAGGGACACTAAACCCAAATTTTTTCTTTCATGATTCAGATAGAGCATGCAATTTTAACCAACTTTCTACTTTACTCCTTTTATCAATTTTCAGCGTTCTCTTGCTATCTTTATTTAAAAAGCAGGAATGTGATGCATAGGAACCAGCCCATTTTTGGTTGAGAACCTGGGTTATGCTTGCTTATTGGTGGGTAAATGTAAGCCTCCAATAAGCAAGCGCTATCCATGGTGCTGAACCTATATAATGGGCTGGCTGCTAAGATTTACATTCCTGCTTTAAAAAAAAAAAAGCAATAGAACGAAGGACAATTGATAATAGGAGTAAATTAGAATGTTGCTTAAAATTTCATGCTCTATCTGAATCATGAAAGAATAAAATTGGGTTCAGTGTCCCTTTAATTGTCTATAGAAGGTTTGCTAATCCAACAAGATCATTGAACATCTTTCTCATTTTTAGGAGTAGGCCATTCCAAGATAGCTTTTACTTTACTTGGATCTATGGTATAAAACATTTGAAGAGTTTACATATCCAGGAACTGGCTCTTTGTTTGATCAAATTCGTATTTTTAAAGCTTTATGTACAGTTGGTAAATATACAGTCACCCAAGAACTATACGGACCTGTTTTCTGTGTTCTTCAGTATCTTTAAAAAAATTAATATGTCATCAAGGTAGACAATGACAAATTGGTCTAAGAAATCTTGCAGAACATTGTTTATAAAATGCTGAAAAGTAGCAGGGGGTTGCAAAGACCAAAAGGCATTCCTAAATATTCATAGTATCCATAATGGGTTCAGAAAGTCTTCTATTCATCACCTGGCTTAATCCAAACCAAATTGTAAGCTCCTTTCAAATCAAGTTTTGTAAATATTTTAGCTGAGCCAAGCCTCTCAAGTAGCTCCGGTATGAGACAAAGAGGATATTTGTTTTTAAAAGTAACTTTATTTAATTCTCTGTAGTCTATACAGAGTCTACGACTGCCTGATCTTTTTTCTCTACAAAAACTATTGATGCTCCAGCTGGGGAGATGGATGGTTGAAAGAATCCCTTTGCTAGGTTTTCCTGCAGTTAGTCCCTAAGAACTTTTAAAGCAGTTTTATTGGACAGTCATAAGAGCGATGAGGTGGAAGCGTATTTGTATTCTTTTTCATCTGCAAAATCTTGGTACTGAGAAGGAAGCTTATCAATATCTGCAGAGTTATTGCTGTTAACAGCTACAGCTGTATGTAATGTCATAGAAACCAGTATTTAAATGGAAAAGATAGCTTATTGGTTTTCCAATCAACCTGTGGATTATGTTTCGATAACCAAGGAATTCCTAAAATAACTAGGAACTGAACAAAGGAAATTAGATGAAACGTTATAGTCTCATGATGTGCTGGTTGAAGAAGCAACTCAAGTGGCTTACCCTCATGAGTATCGGGACCAGAACTAAACTGTAAACCATCCACTGTTTTCATTTTAATGGGTGATGGCTAGGGATGGGTGAATGTGTTAATCTTCAAATTCGAATGTTAGAACAAATGTTATTGTAGAAATTCAATTTACATTATCAAATGTTAATAAGAACAAATATTCCTAAAAATTCTATTATCGAATGTTATTTACAGTTTTCAATTGTGACATTCGAATTCGATTTGTGACATTCAAATTCAAATGTCACATTCAAATTTGAATATTACATTTATAAATCACAGTTGTAGACTAGAAATACTATTTCGAATTTGAATATTACATTTATACAACACAGTTGTAGACTAGACATACTATTTCAAATTCGAATGTGACATTTGAATTGACTATGACATTCAAATTTGAATATTACATTTATAAAACAAAGTATATGACTAGAAATACTATTTTGAATTTGAATATGACATTCAAATTTGAATATTACATTTTAAAACACAGTTTAAGACTAGAAATACTATTTCGAATTCGAATGTGGCATTCAAATTCGAATGTAGCATTCAAATAATATTACATTTATAAAACACAGTTGTAGACTAGAAATACTATTTTGAATTTGAATGTTACATTCAAATTAGAATATAATATTTCAAAATTTAATGTGATATAAAATACATAGTTAAATATTCTATTATTCAAAACAAATATTTTTGAATGTTATTGAAAAATTTGAAAACGAAAATTTGAAAATAGAATGTTAGAAGGTTATATAAACATAAAAAATTTGATATGAACAAATGTATCAAAATCTGTTTTAAAATTTCAAATTTTTAGAAACATTCACCCATCCCTAGTGATGACGTATGTACAAACTGAATTTTATTTTCTTCTGCAAATTTAATGTCCTTAAAGTTACCACCGGCTCCAGAATCTTTCATGACAGAGGTGGAGATCTTGTGCTCACCATCATAAAGGTATATTGGCAGCACCAAGTGGGGATGGCAAGTTAAATCATGAGGAAATAGATTGTGTGACTAAGTCTGATTTCCCAACATAGGGATCATCCATTAGTTCTTGTTGACATTGAGCAATCATAGTGAAAGTTCTCTTAAACTTATGTGGGCAAGCAATGGCATAATGTCCTGAAGTACCACAATACAGACACAGGTTCTATTAGACAATAAGCTGTTTTTTGTTCAAATCAAAGTAGTTTCCGGATAAAAATCACTTGCATGGGTTCAGGTTCTGTATCAACTGAAGAGCGAAGAAGCTTAGCAACAGGAATAGTTGGCTGAACCCTGGAACTTCGCTCTAAAAACCTTATATCATTATGAATGGCTAGGCGAATAAATCCATCCAGATCTTCAGAAATATCTATTAGAGACAATTCATCTTTAATGGAGACTCTTAGACCTCTCCGGAAATTAAATCTTTGAGATGATTGGTTTCAAGTTATGTCTGCTTTCCATTGACGAAATTCAGCAGCAGATTCAGCTACAGAACATCTTCCTTGGTGAAGATTCAGTAAAGTTGCTTCAGCTGTAGCACAACGATTAGGGTCATCAAAAACCAGGCACATAGCATTAGTAAAGTCATTCAGTTTACCTAAGATCAGGCTGTCCTGTTCAAGTAACAGTGAAGCCGAGGCTGAAGCCTCCTCAACCAATAGAGACAAATTAAAGGCTGTTTGTCCCTCTTGTCTGTGTGTCTGCTATTTGTATGGATTCTTTGGCCTGCATGTATCAAGCCGTCAACTTTCTTGCATTCAGCGGCACCAATACGCTTGCCTAAGATCGCCTAACATTGCCACCGCGGACCTGAATATGTTCTCCAAAATGATCAAAAAAGCTGTCAAAAAGCTGCCAAGTACGGTGCGATGAGCAGCGGACTGTTGTTAACTAACAGTCATCGATCTCGCTGCTCTTCGGCTTTTTCACAGCTTTCTTGCTACCCTGTCAGTAAACACTCACACTATACTAAACTGTTTTACCCCCTAAACCACTGCTCCCGGACCCCCCACAACTAAATAAAGTTATTAACCCCTAAACTGCCGCTCACGGACCCCGCCGCAACTCTAATAAATGTATTAACCCCTAAACCGCTGCTCACGGACCCCGCCACAACTCTAATAAATGTATTAACCCCTAAACCGCCACTCACGGACCCCACTACAACTCTATTAAATGTATTAGCCCCTAAAACACCGCTCACGGAGCCCACTGCCACCTACATTATACTTATTAACCCCTAATCTGCTGCCCCCTATACCGCCGCCACCTACATAAAGTTATTAACCCCAATCCTGCCGCTCTCGGACCCCGCCGCAACTACATAAATTGTTTAACCCCTAAACCGCCGCTCCCGGAGCCCACTGCCACCTACATCATTTTTATTAACCCCTAATCTGCCCCCCCTACACTGCCACCACTATAATAAACATATTAACCCCTAAACCTAACACCCACTAACTTAAATATAATTTTTTTTTTTTTGTTTTGAATAATTTTTATTGAGGTATAAATACATTACAACAAATAAATGATAGTTAATATAGACAAAATAGCAAAGTTACAATAGTCGCTATATATTCATATAAAGTTCATTTTATTGTATAATAAAAATAATAAACACAGATTGAACAGAAACCTCAAATTTTCCATTTTTGTTACTAATTAACTTGAACATTATCAAATATTATTATGAGTGAAGAGAATTGGAATAATATGGACTCATAATATACAGTGCATAAAAAACATCCATACTACCTTTGAAGTAAATTTGTATAATATGAGATGCGCCTACAATCATATCACTGCACACCACACATATCTCACAAAATAAATTTTCTGTAAAACTTTTTGAAATAGACTTGTAAGCTTATAAAGAATACTATGCAAACCAAGATTAATCATAGTGTATAGTGTGTATTCTGTTTCGTATTAAAACTTAAGTATATAGAGTATACAGGGAGTGCAGAATTATTAGGCAAATGAGTTTTTTGACCACATCATCCTCTTTATGCATGTTGTCTTACTCCAAGCTGTATAGGCTCGAAGCCTACTACCAATTAAGCATATTAGGTGATGTGCATCTCTGTAATGAGAAGGGGTGTGGTCTAATGACATCAACATCCTATATCAGGTGTGCATAATTATTAGGAAACTTCCTTTCCTTTGGCAAAATGGGTCAAAAGAAGGACTTGACAGGCTCAGAAAAGTCAAAAATAGTGAGATATCTTGCAGAGGGATGCAGCACTCTTAAAATTGCAAAGCTTCTGAAGCGTGATCATCGAACAATCAAGCGTTTCATTCAAAATAGTCAACAGGGTCGCAAGAAGCATGTGGAAAAAAACCAAGGCGCAAAATAACTGCCCATAAACTGAGAAAAGTCAAGCGTGCAGCTGCCAAGATTGCCACTTGCCACCAGTTTTGGCCATATTTCAGAGCTGCAACATCAAGGTGTGCAATACTCAGAGACATGGCCAAGGTAAGAAAGGCTGAAAGACGACCACCACTGAACAAGACACACAAGCTGAAACGTCAAGACTGGGCCAAGAAATATCTCAAGACTGATTTTTCTAAGGTTTTATGGACTGATGAAATGAGAGTGAGTCTTGATGGGGCCAGATGGATGGGCCCGTGGCTGGATTGGTAAAGGGCAGAGAGCTCCAGTCCGACTCAGACACCAGCAAGGTGGAGGTGGAGTACTGGTTTGGGCTGGTATCATCAAAGATGAACTTGTGGGGCCTTTTCGGGGTTGAGGATGGAGTCAAGCTCAACTCCCAGTCCTACTGCCAGTTTCTGGAAGACACCTTCTTCAAGCAGTGGTACAGTAAGAAGTCTGCATCCTTCAAGGAAAAACATGATTTTCATGCAGGACAATGCTCCCATCACACGCGTCCAAGTACTCCACAGCGTGGCTGGCAAGAAAGGGTATAAAAGAAGAAAATCTAATGACATGGCCTCCTTGTTCACCTGATCTGAACCCCATTGAGAACCTGTGGTCCATCATCAAATGTGAGATTTACAAGGAGGGAAAACAGTACACCTCTCTGAACAGTGTCTGGGAGGCTGTGGTTGCTGCTGCACGCAATGTTGATGGTGAACAGATCAAAACACTGACAGAATCCATGGATGGCAGGCTTTTGAGTGTCTTTGCAAAGAAAGGTGGCTATATTGGTCACTGATTTGTTTTTGTTTTGTTTTTGAATGTCAGAAATGTATATTTGTGAATGTTGAGATGTTATATTGGTTTCACTGGTAAAACTAAATAATTGAAATGGGTATATATTTGTTTTTTTGTTACGTTGCCTATAATTATGCACAGTAAATAGTCACCTGCACACACAGATATACCCTAAAATAGCTAAAACTAAAAACAAACTAAAAACTACTTCCAAAACTATTCAGCTTTGATATTAATGGGTTTTTGGGTTCATTGAGAACATGGTTGTTGTTCAATAATAAAATTAATCCTCAAAAATACAACTTGCTTAATAATTCTGCACTCCCTGTATTACTAATAAATGCGGTTATTTTCAAGGGAAACCGCAAAATAAGTTTCTTGGCCTAAATCAGAACGACCAGAACACTATTTAAGAGGGGGGGGGGGGGGGAGACCGACCAATTTATAGATGATTCATAGGAAGGGAACTGATGGGATTATTCTAATGTATCTGGTTAGATGGCCGAGTCATGCAAAATAAAAATTTAAATAGGAGGTGGTCTCTGAGGGTAACAGAAAGCTAGATTACCCTCCGTGTCTAGGGCGACTATCATAATATGTAGCATCTCAGGCTAAAGATACAAGCGTGAATCCTGCCCCCCGAGTGCGCGCCCTACAACCAGTAGCAGGAAAACACTGTCTTAAAGAAGTGAAATCTGCTAAATGGCAACCAACCAGTGATTCAAATGTGTGATGCTTATTTATAGTTTCTTCCCTTTTCATTTATACTTAGACAGAAATCAGGAGCTTGAAGAATTGCCATGTGTTGTATTATACAAATAGAAATCCAAGTGAACAATAGTGCCACAACAGTAGATCTAAAATTATTCCTTAGTGAATTGGCAAATAAGGATATAATATAATATTGACAACATGCCTAAAGCGATAACATAGAATAAAAAAAACATTGCTTATACAGTAGTTTTACATTGAGGTGTAAAGCTATGTCTGGAGCTTTCCCAATAAGTCATACCCTTGAGAGATATAGGCATCGCGCTGCCCCCGGCCACTGGCAGCAAACGTGCCAAGACCAGTAATTATGCTAGCACTCCAGGAATATGTACAAGGATCAAGAGTTATTTTGTCCCCTTTCAACCGCTGTTATTTTTATAGGAAGCAAATTTAACATTAAAGTAAACCTTTATATATGCACTTGTAAGTTCTCCAGGACAACAAGGTTCATCAACATAAAGAGCGGACTACAGTATTAGTACTGTTCCCCATCGCTAAAAAGTACATAAGATTAACCCACTCTTATCTTCTGAGGCTCCTGTAGATAATCTCGACCACACAGAAGGGGATGATTCGACTGTATGTTCCCCACGGCATCATAAGGCAGCTTACCCATGCACATAAGTGGTTCCTCGCTCTCCGCATTGTTGTCAGATCAATCAGGGGAAGACCGCATTGATCTCTCCCCTCCACCAACCTCCAGTCACAGCCTCTGCGTGGGGGACAGAAAAAGATCATCGCCGCTCGCAGGACTCGGACGCGACACCCCGCAGATCTCCCGGACCAAGGCTATGGTAAGTGAGGGAAAAAAGGCTTTGTGCTGCGTGTCGGAACTAGGGTCCGGTATGAGTTTAATAGGTATCTTCCAAGTGGTAACCTCCTGTGCATTTTCAGGCTTGTGAATACTTGCGGTAGGGCTGTAGGCCTTCAATAGCTGGGTGTTTTGCTTAGGGACCCTCTCCTCCTGAGTATAATGGTCGCAGCCGAACCCAGAGACAGGGAAGGCCCAAAATAACGGCAGAAAACATCTTCGCTGTGGCTCCGTACCATCTCAGAGTCTCCTAAATGCACACCGGACAGCGGCGCCCGCTCAAATGCCCCTGCCAGTGTGTTCAGTAACTTGGAGAAGTGGCAATCAATAAGATCCATGGCTTCTTTTTCCCACGAGGTTTAACGCCATCTTGGTACACTCTAATGACTCACTCGTTGTCAGATTTTCTTAGAAAACAGGTGCCAAAGGTTGTTGTATTGTCTCGAGTTTGTGCTTTATGAGTTCATTTAATTGAGATTCATCTTTAGAGATCTGTGAGCTATAAAATTAAATATATAAGTCTCCTTTTCCTATAGTCAAACCTGGGAGCCCAGCAAGAGTGCGACCATCCATTTCAGCTGCTAGCCACTTAAATATAATTTAAATAAATCTAAATAAATATTCCTATAATTAACTAAATTATTCCTATTTAAAACTAAATACTTACCTTTAAAATAAACCCAAAACTAGCTACAATATAACTAATAATTACATTGTATCTAGTTTAGGGTTTATTTTTATTTTACAGGCAACTTTGTATTTATTTTAACTAGGTAAAATAGTTATTAAATAGTTATTAACTATTTAATAGCTACCTAGTTAAAATAAAGACAAAAGTACCTGTAAAATAAAACCTAACCTAAGATACAATTACACCTAACACTACACTATAATTAAATAAATTCCCTAAATTAACTACAATTAATTACAATTAAATAAAATTAACTAAAGTAAAAAAAAAAAAACACTAAATTACAGAAAAAAATAAAATAATTACAAGAATTTTAAACTAATTACAACTAGTCTAATCCCCCAAATAAAATAACCCCCCCCCCCAAAATAATAAAAAGCCCTACCCTACACTAAATCACAAATAGCCCTTAAAAGGGCCTTTTGCGGGGCATTGCCAAAAAGTAATCAGCTCTTTTACCTGTAAAAAAATTACAATACCCCCCAACATTAAAACCCACCACCCACACACTGAACCCTACTCTAAAACCCACCCAATCCCCCCTTAATAAAACCTAACACTAACCCCCTGAAGATCACCCTACCTTGAGAAGTCTTCACCCAACCGGGCCGAAGTCCTCAACAAAGCCGGGCAGAAGTGGTCCTTTTATTTTTATTTTTATTTTATTAGGGGGATTTTTATTTTATTAGGGGGATTAGATTAGGTGTAATTAGTTTAAATTCTTGTAATTATTTTATTTTTTTCTGTAATTTAGTTTTTGTACTTTAGTTAATTGTAATTAATTGTAGTTAATTTAGTTAATTTATTTAATTATAGTGTAGTGTTAGATGTAATTGTAACTAAGGTTAGGTTTTATTTTACAGGTACTTTTGTATTTATTTTAACTAGGTAGCTATTAAATAGTTAATAACTATTTAGTAACTATTCTGCCTAGTTAAAATAAATACAAACTTGCCTGTAAAATAAAAATAAACCCTAAGCTAGCTACAATGTAACTATTAGTTATATTGTAGCTAGTTTAGGGTTTATTTTATAGGTATTTAGTTTTAAATAGGAATTATGTAGTTAATTATAGGAATATTTATTTAGATTTATTTAAATTATATTTAAGTTAGTGGGTGTTAGGTTTAGGGTTAGACTTAGGTTTACGGGTTAATATGTTTATTATAGTGGCGGCGGTGTAGGGGGCACAGATTAGGGGTTAATATGTATAATGTAGGTGGCGGCGGTGTAAGGGGGGCAGATTAGGGGTTAATAAATATAATGTATGGTGGCGGTGGGCTCCGGGAGCAGCGGTTTAGGGGGTTAAACACTTTATTTAGTTTGCGGCGGGGTCCGTGAGCGGCGGGTTTAGGGGTTAATAACTTTAATGTAGTGGCGGCGGTGTCGGGGGGGGGCTGATTAGGGGCGTTTAGACTCGGGGTACATGTTAGGGTGTTAGGTGTATACATTACTATAGAAATCAATGGGATATCGGGCAGCAGCGAACATGAGCTTTCACTGCTTTCCGACTCCCATTGATTCCTATGGTATCCGCGGCCTCCAGGGCGGCAGATTGAAAACCAGGTACGCTGGGCCGGAAAAGTGGCGAGTGTACCTGCTAGTTATTTGATAACTAGCAAAAGTGACGTAACCATCGATCTGTGTCAGACTGAGTCCGGCGGATCGTATGTTACGTCACTATATTCTACTTTTGCTGATCTGTAGGGTTTGATAACTAAGGTGAATCAGGCTTGCCACAAATACGCTGCGGAATTCCAGCGTATTTGCGGTTGACAGCTTGATAAATAGAGGCCTTTGTATGATCCTGTACTTAAAAACATAATTTTCTGTGTTACATGTCACTTTCAGCCAAAGAGTAAATGAGTAGTAAAGTTATAGGATGCAATCATTCACAATCATACCTCCCGACCTTACTAGATCTTGCACAATTGTTACAGGTGTGTGTGTGTATGTGTGTGTGTGAGGGGGGGGGCATGGGGAGTGTCCCGGCACTCCCCATGGCTCCACCCAGCAAACATGGTTGGACCTCTCACATACCTATCTTGGAAAGCCTCTAGGAGGTATACACATTAGTTTAATATTTGTTTTAAACAGCTTTTTCTCCAAAATATTTTTTGAATTAGAAAGTCATCACTAGCCCAATATAAAGCATTGGCTCTCTGAGCAGACAAACCATTTAAAGTTCTGGTGTATGTAGAATATCTAGATATGTTTCACATTCCCGTGCACAGTGGATGCACACTGAAAACAGTGAGTGTTTTTCTTTTTATAAAGAAGAATTTTTGCTAATACAAGTGTATTCAGTTCAAAATTGAAATGCACTGATGTGAATTCCACTTTTGTCAGGAATCTTCCATTTAAGAGCTTGTAAAATTCTTTATACTGGTAGGAAGAGAATCTGTGTAGCACTTTCTAGTAAAGGCAAACAATGATCCACAGAGGAATATATCTAAACATATGCTATATAAAGTCTGAGAGTGCATGTGCATGACATACACCAGTGTGCAGAATGTTAGAAATATAATGTAATCAACATATTGTATATGGAAATAACTTTATAAAAATATAGATATGTTTAGAGAAAGTTATAAAAAAATGGTTGTCTTGGCAACCTGCCTTTTAACTATAGTTAAACTGTAAATTATAGCATGATTTTTTTATCATATGCTCTCGAGTTGCTTTTTCCCTGTAGCTACCAGCTATGCAGGAATATGCCACTTTATCATCACATCTAAAAGGGTTTTCTCATTATCATATAAATAGCCCTAATTTTGTGTTTGATAATGGGACCAAAATGCTTCATATGTTTTTCAACAAAACTTTTCATCTGTCTGGTTTGCTTTTAGCAAATTGCATTTTCTATCTCCTGCATGTGGAATATGAAACTAATAAGAATGCTATTGTAAGAACAGTAATTGTGCTTATGTGTAGCCAGGAAGATGGGTCCTTCTGGGTTTTGCTCATGTTGCATCAATGTAGCAAAAAGCTAAAAAAAACAAACAGTGAATCTAAAGTTCAAACAAACACTGGACCTGTTTCACTCTCCTAGAGAAAAATGTGTTGCAGATTTAGAAATAATTAGAAAGGGTGTTTGGGAAGTAAAAATGTATTTTTTAAGGGTTTGTTTTATGTGCCTGACCTAGAGGCTACACATATATAGGCAGAAACGTTCCGTAATGTATCTGGCATATTTTATCCATTAAGAAATGTTTGTATTAACATATCCTTAGATTAAATTACACTTAAAGAGACATGTAAGTCAAAATTGCATACTGCATGCTTAACCCTTTATGGATGACATGTGGTCGTCATCCACACTATGCTTTTAGTGAAGATGACCCCCACATACTAAGTGGCTAAATGGCCCAGCATTGCCGGGGGAATTTAGGGATGTCAGTGATGTCACAACCCCAGAAAAAACGGAAGTACTGGGCTATTGTTAAGAGCTTAAGGGAGCCAGATGGAAAAGTAAATATTCAAACATCTTAATATGAGCTCCCTTAAACCCTAGAAACACCCACTACTCACTCTTTGAAAGGTAGTCTTCACCTTATACTTCAAATGGTCTGTGTCAATTAAAAAAAAAAAAAAACATAAAAAATAAAGGCATATACATTTAAACATATTTACACTTATAATAGGCATTCACAAATGCCTTGAGACCCCAAAGCCCCTTTTAAAATGAAACCCCAATATAGTTTTTAATAGCCAACTGGTCACTGTGATAAAAGTGATCATCTAGCATGAATACATGTGCTTTTATTTGAGTAGAGCCTCATGGGTTCCTCTTTGTGCACATCAGATTTATATAATTACACGCAAAGACCCTTTTTTATATGAGGATAGAATATATGCATACAAATTGCACAGAATGGGCTGCAACAATATCGGCTACCTAGTGTCAGAACTAATTATGTTAGAATGCAACAATGTCAAGGTTAAAAGGCACGGCAGTTACTAGAGTGAATAAAGTAAAATTAGATAGAACAAATATTGCGTTGGACAATATCATCACACAAAAATGTTACAATGTTGCAAGGTGACAGACACAGATACACAATTGTACCCAGTATTGTGCGTCCTCCAAGCAATACGCAACCATTACAACTTATGAATAAGGTCCAAGAAACTCCCAGTGTATCTTTTTGAAAATATGGCAGATAATCTACATGCAGCATAATGGGCATGCTACACATATATTGTATACATCACAGAATGAACACTATGCAATCTAGGTATAATCTAGGTGTAAATATTAGTACCCATCTAACGGTGGCTGAACACACAATCTATATTATATTATATACGATTATAGTATATTTGAAGAGTAACCAAAAAAGGAGGATCATGGACTCTCATAGTAAATTCAAACGGAAGGAGCCTTTACATATAACAGTGCCAATCTAGATGGACATAGCGGTAACATCCTGGTTTTACTTTAAGCCATGTATCTCTAATATAGCATTTCCTGGGGTCTGTTTGTATGAACTGGACCCTAACGGATCTAGCCCTGCGGTACCAAATTCTTGGGGGAGAAGATCTATATAGGGGAAGATCTGTGTCCATATTTATTAGGGACCAATTGCGTCTCAGGCTATCGAATAGAACAGGGGTCGCCAACCTTTTGGACCTCAGGGACCAATAAACTCACAAATTTGAACCCCATGGACCACTAACATTATTTTTTTTAAAAAAGGTACAAACCTCTATAATGTATATATATATATATATATATATATATATATATCGCACTGTTGGTGATATACTCACCCTGGACTGAATAATTTCTTCAGACCAAGACAGGTTAAAAAGAGTTTGTTTATTGATTACACACTGCAGTATGGAGAGAAACAATACAAAGTTTTCTCTGCGGGGGTCAGTCCCCTTCCCAGGTATTTATACATTCCACATCTAGGCTATTTACAGTTTATGATTAGCTAGCTATAAAAATGCAAGGGTTTTTAACAAATATGGTTACAACATAAGTAAATAACAGTTACACATCAAAATTGTGTTTGAGAATACATCAAAACAAAACAAAGGTCAGAGATGAACTAGATACATTCCCAATGTTTACAATGAGTTGTGTACATACATTCATATATTTGGCCTATCAAGATAACCAGGATTTAAGTATTTACTGATACTAGCTGGAATGCAAGAACTTAAACAAGGATAGAAAAAGATTAGATTGAGAAACAAATAAACAGACACTCTAAGATTTTATGATCCCATTAACCAGAGTGGCCCTCCTGACTAATAATGCCCACGTACAAATTAACCCATTCAGACCTCACAAGGCACTGCAGAAAACAGAGACAGATATGGCTTATTATTTTCAACAGTCCCTCCTCTGATGCTGTTAAACTCTGTGACAATAGCATCAAACAGCAATATGATTTAGTCGCCGTCGGGTGAACTCCATTTCAAACTGCAGTATAGAGTCGCCGTGGCCATAGCGAATGGGCACATGCGGGGCTGAATCTTCACAGGAGGGTATCAGTCTGCTGGTTGCTGGGCTGACAAGGCTACAGAGCTTGTGTAGCATTAGTTTGAGACAGATTACTACGAGAGAAAGAAAAACAATTAGTACGACAAAGATTAGAAAACCTTGCAGTATCTGTACCCCCAATTTTCCCACCCATCCTGACAGGCCAAAAGTTAAATCAACATCAAAACACTAAACTAAGTATCATGCAGAATGGGTAAGTAAAAAAATTATATTTTTTCCATTTTTCTCTCTAAGTATTGAGCTTTGGTTCTCCACATAATTAAAAGATAAGGATGTAAGTCTGTGTAAACAAAGTGATAACATAATGGAATATGATATTACCTGAAGATAGGCTGTAGTTTTAAAGCACAAAACCAGCTACTTAATATACACAAATAAACCAGAAAATGCAATTTCTCATACATTTTATACTCTGCAGCTGCTCTTACAAGACTAAAATAGATTAATATAAAAATATTTTTTCCATGTACTGTCCCTTTAAGAGGCTGGGGTTGCCACAGACATACAATATATTGCTTTGTAATCTCTATCTAATAGCTAAACATAAGTACATACGTATTTGAGCACAATTATATTAACACCAAAACTACCTTGAATGCTCACTGCTATTAAATGGATTCAAAACTAATAATCCATCTGAAATAAACAAAAAACAAATAGAGAATGTGGGGAAGGTGCAATATACAAAACCTCCCAGATACATTAGCCAAAATAATTAATCCAATCATCACTGGGAGAAAATGTAACAAGTATAATTTGTATATGTACTTTACAAAAAATTAAGCAAAATAAAAATGAATGTATAGTAATGTTTCATTAATAGTGAAACATTGTATACATTGTTGAAATGCCCAATTTAATAGTATTTTAACTGAAAGAACATTAATACAGAGGTTCCAGACTCATGGATATGTGGTATGAAACCACAGATCCATCATGCACCTGTACCATCAGTGTGGCAGTAACAATAAATGCATTGTCTTGTTCACATGGGTGGTATGGCAGACATAACTGGGAAAAATGAGAATGCACAAAAATATAAAAGGATACATGGTGAGTTTGGTATACATATAACAATTACACAGTAATAGAATAAATAAATTATACAAAAAATAACTGTTATTATCTAAGTGACTATTAGAAGGTATATAAATCAGGGATTTTTCTTTACACTCTAGTAAACATCACCAGGGTGTAAATGCAGCATACAGGAATAATAACAAGTAAAAATTAGTCAAATTTCAGGAAACAGTCAGGCACTGTCAAAGAATAATACTTCCCAAACGCTCAGTCTTTTTGGATTTCCTTGCCAGTGATAGGATCAGTCTGTAGTGGCACCAATTTACAATGAGATACGTAGATCCACAATTTAACTTCTGCAACTTTAATGGCTGTATGCGTGATAAGTAGTACACGGAAAAGTCCCTTCCATTTTGGCTGTAGAGCTGTTTTTCTAGAAAAACTTTTAACCATTTTAAGATCACCAGGTGAGATGGCATGCACTGCACAATTATCATTCTTTAACTGTGCAGCAAGTACCTGGATATGAAAAGACTTAAGCATTGATGTTAGTTGTATGTCAGTCTCCAAAATCAACATACCAGATATTATATTCACAGCCTGTTTCTGAGCAATGTTAAACTAATAGTCATCAGCATTTTACACAGGGGGTATTGTAAAATACAGGGTAATTTACATTTTTCTTTACAGGGTCAATAAAATTAAACTTTAATGATTTAGATAGGGCATGCAATTCCAAACAACCTTCAAATTTACTCTTATCATCAAATCTGCTTGGTTCGCTTGGTATTCTTTGTTAAAGGCTAAAACTAGGCAGGCTCATAGGCTGCAGCACTAATTGCCAAATTGCAAGTTTATAAAAAAGCACTGAGATAAGTGGGTAGTCTGCAGAGATTTGGATACTAAGTAATCACAGCGGTAAAAGAAGTTTATCAATACTACCGTGTTGATCATGTACAATTGGGGAATGGGTAACAAAGTGACCATCTATTTTTTTATTTATTTATTTTTAAACAATAAAAATGTCAAGTACACTGTCCCTTTAATTTCAAAACCACTTCCCCTGCTGATTGTATTAGTGACAAATCTTTAATACATAGATTCTGCAATTATCACTCCAAGGCAGGTATACACTTTCTTGTTCTCCTCCAGACACATTAAGGAAAACTTTCCCTAGTTCACACAGTAAGTCTTTCCTAATTACATTATTGAACAGTTTTGGAACATGTCATTCTGTTTCAGGACCTACAGTTACACTCAAAGGTTCTGATATGTCCTTATTCCCAACTCCAATAATCATTAAAGCTTTTGGCTATATTTACAAAGGGCTATGTACTTTGTCTATCAAGAACTGACAGTCAGTCAGAGCCTACATTCTCCCCTCCTCCCTTTTTCTTATAGCACGCAGCTCCTATGTCTATACTGTCTGACTGCTCAAAAGTCTTATCTGTGTCAGATTTTTCTATAGTTAAAACATTTTATTCCACTTAAAAAAACTTAAGTAAAACAAGTTAGATAACCATATACAAACATTTTCATTAAGATTATACTTGGTATAATTGTATTCATCCACTAAATATTATTTGAACTAAATATTGTCTTTGCATAATTATTGCAGCTGGCCAGTTCTGCAAATCAATACAAGACAACATGTATATATGAAAATTTGCGGCATATAATTTACCATCAATAATTCTGTGTAATTTCAGTGGAGAACACAATAAACCTTATACACAAAAGTTCAAAATACAACATTTACCTTCAACTGCACATATTGCACTATTGCTCTGAAAAAATCATACAACAGAGACACATTGAACACTGACAATCAACCACTAATTAAAACTTCAAAAATATTAACTCCTAAGGTAGAAAACCCACCATGCAAACTTCTAATATCTCCTTACATATCTCCAGCACCTCTTCAATTATTTATACACATTTTCATGAGCATTATATTCTGAACCATCTAACAAAGAAATACATTTCCTCTCAATTATTCCTATTTTTACAAAATTGTATAATATACACTTGCTTTGTCCATGGGTACTCCCTGATAAAGAAGACTAAAACATGATTTACCCACTTAAAAAATATAAAGCACTGTTCTTAAGTTATTACTTAATCTTAAATCATTAAAACACAAACTTTTCTACCACATACTTTTACCAGTCCATCTATCAGTATTCCTATACCCCTCTTACATGCAGCTCTTGTGTCTGTATTTTATTGCTACTGGAGTGACCAACAATCTTTGCTCATGTGTCCCACCTTTCCACATTTGAAACATTTTACTCTTTTACTCCTTGCACTCTTTTTCTTATTTTTTTGCTCTTTTTCTTCCCTTACTGGGAGATATAATTTTAAGTTTTTAATTTCTTTTTGATAATCCTCTAGTGAAGTCTTTAACGACTCACACTGTCTTTTTACTGCCTCAGTATTCCATTTAAAATATGCTTTCCACCCTTCTGATGTAGGGTTGTTCTTTTTTGAAACCTCTATTAAAACATTACTTAGGGTATTTATTTTATCTAGGTTCCAAGAGCCACCCTCTGGCCATATATTGGACCCTTTGTTTTGAGTTAGTCAGGACCATTTAGTATGGTACTTATTACAAAATGGGCCATGGTGTTGATTCATATATTCTGCTGGGTAACCTTTTAGCCATTTAGGATTAGTGGAACAGCCTTTAGAGGAACTATGTTCCATTTTAAATTGACTTTTTACTTTTTACTATTTTTTTTTTTTTTTTTTAAATGTCACTTGGGGTTTTTACTTACAATTAACACAAATTCTTAAAAACTTAAACAACAAAAAACAACAAAACAGAACAAAAGAGAATTGTATTGTATCAGGGGAACCTCCACCCCAACCTGGCAACACTACACCACGTGTTTGCCCTCAAAGGAACATTATACACTCATTTTTTTCTTTGCATAAATGTTTTGTAGATTATCTATTTATATAGCCCATAAAGTTGTTGTTGGTTTTTTTTTAAAAAAATGTATAGGTTTGCTTATTTGCAAATAACACTGCTCTGACTTTCAGACTCCCCACAGTTTTATGAGAATACCATCAGTTACCTACTCCAAATTGCTCCTGTTTATGTCCTTTTCAACAGAGCAAACTGAGAGCTCTGTGTAAGTTTTTAAACAGTTTTATACTTGATTTTTATATCAGTATCTGCATCTTATTCTTTATAGTAGTGTCTATTACATGCAGTTATATGAAAATGAGTATATATGAGTGTATACTGTCCCCTTAAATGACTGCTGCAGTCTTACGTCTACCCAGGATAGCCCCTTCCTAAGATTAACAATATTTTCTTATCAGTGCTCTCACAAAAAATAAAGCTGTCTAATCAGGACTTATCCAAGAGCCAGGATAGCCCCTTCCTAAGATTAACAATATTTTCTTATCAGTGCTCTCACAAAAAATAAAGCTGTCTAATCAGGACTTATCCAAGAGGTTTTCCTAAACATATAATCAGAACAGGTAACTATGTGTCCTTTTAGGGTGTCTGCCAGGTCACAGTTTCGGATATAGGTTTGTCACAGTTCCCCTTGCATTCAAACACTGACTGGTTAACTTGCAGTCAGGTTGGGGCGGCTAGAACTGTAAACCCAGTTTCCTAATCCCAGTTGCCTTTAAATAGACACCCTCCTAGGTCACAAGTTTTAACTTTTTTACAAAAACAATTTACACAATACAACACATAACATTAATAAATCAATAAACAAAGCCTCTTAGGATAGCGTCACCCAGAACCCCAAACAGCTCTGACCCCTTACCCAGAGACACTCAATTACTGTTAAACTAAAAACAAAAATGTTCTTACCATTCAGAAGACCGGTCTAAATTGAGTGTCCCTGGAGCAGAAAGTCTTTGCCACTTGGACTGCTGTCTGAGATTTTGCCATCCGGCCGACTACGCCATGTGTTGGTGATATACTCACCCTGGACTGAATAATTTCTTCAGACCAAGACAGGTTAAAAAGAGTTTGTTTATTGATTACACACTGCAGTATGGAGAGAAACAATACAAAGTTTTCTCTGCGGGGGTCAGTCCCCTTCCCAGGTATTTATACATTCCACATCTAGGCTATTTACAGTTTATGATTAGCTAGCTATAAAAATGCAAGGGTTTTTAACAAATATGGTTACAACATAAGTAAATAACAGTTACACATCAAAATTGCGTTTGAGAATACATCAAAACAAAACAAAGGTCAGAGATGAACTAGATACATTCCCAATGTTTACAATGAGTTGTGTACATACATTCATATATTTGGCCTATCAAGATAACCAGGATTTAAGTATTTACTGATACTAGCTGGAATGCAAGAACTTAAACAAGGATAGAAAAAGATTAGATTGAGAAACAAATAAACAGACACTCTAAGATTTTATGATCCCATTAACCAGAGTGGCCCTCCTGACTAATAATGCCCACGTACAAATTAACCCATTCAGACCTCACAAGGCACTGCAGAAAACAGAGACAGATATGGCTTATTATTTTCAACAGCACGCAGAGAAAGTCCAGCATCCACTTATAAGCTCTCAGCTAAGATTTAAAGCAAAAATGGAAGAGTTACTTACAGCATATGGCCAAATGGGATACGCCCAGTTACCACTTCATCTTAGCTGAGAGCTTGTAAGTGCTGGACTTTCTGTGTGTACTGTATTCATTTGCATTGTAATTTTCCCTATGGTCCTTGCACCCAGACCTGTCTGGGGTTAACTGCCTGTGACTCTGGGGACAGCACAGCTTCCTGTGAGTGCCTGTGAGCACCCAGGGCTGAGCATGTTGCAGGATCATGGGATGTGTACCCAGTCCAGTCTGAGAGTGCAGTCCCCTTCCGTGTTTTGTATATGTCTAGGGTGATTACATTATTCTGTGCACCCTTCACTTGTTCCCAGTTTGTTGGATTGAGAGCTTGAATTGTGTGGCTGTTTAGGAAGAGACCTTGACGTGGTATCTGAACTTATCCCATTTGGCCAGATGTGGTAACTAACTCTTTAATTTTTGCTTTTAATATTAGCTGAGAGCTTGTAAGTGAGTGCTGGACTTTCTCTGTGTGCTGTATTAATTTGTTTTTTAATTTTCCCTATGGGCCTTGTACCCAAACCTGTCTGGGGTTAACTGCCTGTGACTCTGGGGACACTGCAGCTTACTGAGAGTGCTATTGTGCACCCAGGGCTGTGCATGTTGCAGGGTTATGGGATGTGTACCCCGTCCGGTCTGAGAGTGCAGTCCCCTTCCGTGTTTTGTATATATATATATATATATATATACACATATATACATATATACATTTACACATTTGTAAGAATTATTTTTTCAAATTAAATAACTGAATGACAGGACTGAGAGAATACTTCCAATTGACAGATGAAGGGTAAGTGCCAACTTTTGAGCTGGAAACAGAGAGGCAGAAAGTGGGAATAAAATAATTATGTTTAAAAGGGCCACAAGACTTCCAAGTTACCTCCCCAGTTAGGAATTATTCAAAGCTACTTATGATCATGGATATAATAAGAACTGATAAGCGCAGAGTGTGATCACTAAACTCCTGAGTTACCTAAGGGTCCCTTTCAAAGGTGTGGAAAAACAATAAAATAGTTAAATTAGGAGCGTTTCAAGGGAAGGCACACTTAGGTGCTTCTTTGGAGCTGTTTGAGGGTTCTAACGCTCCAGCATGAAGAGGCCTGTCAGCGGAAAATGGCGCCCATATCTCTGAGGCTCTACCTAACGGTCCGCGTGAGCGGAGACAGTAAAGGAGTGCTACTGAACTGAGTATCGTCATGATAAACAGAGCCCCTGAACCCCTCTTCTCCCTAACGCCTGACAATTGAGCCATATCCGCAGGTACACAGCTCTGGAGCGGATAGGCAGCGCAACCAAAGTCTGAATAGTTGCAGAGTACATCGCACATGAGTCTGCTATGGGGGAACTACATATCTTAATGGGATCCTTACTGAGAGATCTTGAGGCCAAAATGGACTACCAATTTGCGGATCTCACCTCGCTCTGTAGAGTACACAGCTGCGGTGCCTCCCCTTTTGATTCGGCAACCACGCTCCTTGCGGTCGACATGTCCTGCACCTCCTCAACAGATGATAATGCGCCACTCTGGTCTGGGACCCGCAATGAGCAGAGCCAGGGATCCTTTAGCGCACCACTACTCGATGCAGCTGAGCACGACCGGCAACCTTGCCAACCTGCAACATCATATCTCACCCCAACTAACCCCTCTTCTGCTATCGGAAGTGGTGCGGCCGGTCTCTCTGGCTTGTGCGGAATACAGATGTCTCAGGTCAGCTCTACTACACAGTGCTCTGAAGTGATCCCCCCTACTGATGCAGTCAGAGGTCAGTCTACAAAAGAGTACGAGACCTATAGACAGGAGACACGTCAGATACATTTACGACTGTACAGAGAACACTGGCTACTTGCCCAGTGGCGACTACTACATCCTTGGGCACTAATAATTAGGTTAACATCTCTCCCTCACAGCCCCTCCACTGCACCCCCCAATGTCGGTGGGCACTTGGGAATATATCTCCTCTCTCAGGACTTTCGACCGCAAGCTCACTCCTGCAACGCCAGGGAAGGTATTGGTTAACTGGCCGGTCTCTGTCTCAGACGTCTAACCTTAACAGTCGGCAATCAGAACTGATCCCATAAGACTTGAGGTTATGTCCACTATTTACAGTTTGATGTTGTTTTGATCGTTGAGCACCAGTTTATTTTATGCTATTTTAATTGTTTAAGGCTGTATTTATTCAGTATATGCTTCTGCACAGCTAAGTCTTACCGCATATATGCTTATTATACTTGTTAAATGTGCACTTGCTGAGACAAAGGAATATTTGCTAAGGTAATATATATCTGCCACTAATATACTGACCATTGGAGCTATAATTGATAGAGTTTATTGTCTACCTAGTGTACTAGGATAGGATACGTGTAATAAGATTAAAGAGAGCTCCACTATATTTCTTATCAGTCAGAGATGATTCCACCATAAAGTCATGGTTTATATAGGTATGTTCCTAACTGCCCACTCTTATTATAGATAATATATCCATTGTTAACATAAAGAACCAGTAGTATGACAACTGCATGTTTGCAATCTTATTTGTTGCTCCCTGTTTACATATACCCCCCTAGAATTGTGCTCTGTCCTCACATACTATGCTTTAGCTATAGATCAGTCTAATAGCTCATGTTCTATAGTTTTATCCTCTCCCTTTGGGGCTTACTCTCTCCCAAATATGCCATTAGAGGTTCGAACTTTCTCTCAGTTAAAGGTGCATTGTGCTTAACCTTATATATGGAGCTGTACATGTTGATATGTGTGTTGACCTCACTCCACAATCATACTACCGCTATGATATCCTGACACACAGTGCGTTTAGTATTGCATACCCGAAGCCTACTCTCATTGTCCCCAGTTGAAGGATACTCATATAACAATATACCACTACCATGGTCTTCCTGCATGTAATGCATTCTAATTCTGATCATGGGTATTGCACAGATATCGCTATAGATTAGTGGGTTATGCAATTGTATCTGGAAACTACATAGGCAACAGGTATACCACCCCATATGTTTATCTCATACTAGGATCAAAAACTAGAATGGGCTAACCACAGATAGCGCAAAAGACATATCTGAACTCTCCATGAATACGGTAGCCTCATATACCCTGTATATGTTCTTATTACCACCAGATGAGAGATACTCATATAATCAGCTAGCTTTAGTTTAATAATCTATTTAAACGTCTCTCTGTACTGTAGTTTATACATCTTGTTTTGTTAGGTAATTGTGTACATAACCACACCCTAACATCATAGTCTTCCAGTATGTAACATGCTCCAGTCCCAGTTTTAGACATTACACAATTTTGGCCCGCTGAACCTAATCTGTAAGAATCCACCTTACTCAGTCGACTGTTAATAATGTCGAACCTCTGGTTCATAATGCCCTCCTCTATAATCATCCCACCTAACTGTGTCCCATCAACTCATTACATCTCCTTTATGTTTTTACCCTCAGTTAGCACACATCCACAACTGGAACCTAATCACCTCCCCCCCCCGCTCTTTTTCTTTCTCTTTCCTCTTCTTATTCTCTAAAAGCAGCTCTTGCCTGCTGACTTTCACCTTCTTTCTATCCCCACACTAGGCCCAAAAGTGGCCACTTCCAATGCCATGCTCCTCCTCAAATGTCCCTAAACTATGTAAGGTTCAAGAGTAATCTTCCTTATCAATGGAGGAACCCATTACAGAACTCTATGTAAATATAAAAATGAGGTTCAAGATGATTACTTATATAGACCCATTGTAATACTGTTGTTTTATCTTGCATATAATTGTTTGACATATTGTATGATATATATATTTTTCTCGGTATTTCATATTGGTTGTACTATTCTTATAACCTCAATAAAAAAATTAAAACAAAAAAAAAATAAAAAAAAAAAATAGTTAAATTAATCAGGAGCGCTAAAAAGCTAAAAGCGATTATCTAATAATATTAATAAAGTGCCAAGTGTATGTGCAAAAAGTTAATTATGAAAATATAATTATGAAAATATTGATAAAGTGCAATACCTATGATCATGGACAGACAATGGAGTCTAAAATAAGTTTATATAAGAAAGCTCTCAATATGGAAGTGAGTTAACCACGACTGATGTTTCTGGCAATTATAATACTGGTGGGATATGGCTATTCTGCTGGATGGCAATTACTGGAATTCAGGGGAGAATGGCTTTGTGCATAGGAAAATTATTAGAATGAAAAATATTTAATAATTAGTTTTTAAAAAAAAAGAAGATGGAGGGAAGGAAGACCACCAAACAGTAATGTAAGTCTATCTGAAGGAAATAGGAAAAGTACTACAAAGAGACAGGTAAAGGGAAGAAACTAAATGAAATATAAGAGAGAATTTCTTTTTAAGATAGTCTTTTTTTATTATACTTTAATTCCACTATTTCAAGCCAAGACTGTACCAACCTCTGCTGGCTTTAGAATGAAAGCATCTTCCTCTGAGCAGCACGCCGGACGGGAGGAGTTAAAAATACAATCTAGCTACGCAAGTTGCGCAGTACTACACAACATGCGTAGAGAGATTGTAATTTAACTCCTCCTCCGTCAGTTTTCACTGATGTCTAGCCAGGCACTGTAGGGAGTTGCTGCGCGATGAGGGTAACACCATCAGAAGAGATAATTCCTGCTTGATGATGTCAAGGACCACCAACATCTTCTCGTGGACCACCAGTGGTCCACGGACCACTGGTTGGCGACCGCTGGACTAGAGCATATTTATCCACATCATATGTGGTGGTGAACGTCAGTCTGTTGTCTTGTTTTTCATTACTTATGGATAATAAGAGACTCTGTTGGTCAGTTTTGATCATGTCTTGTTTAATTTCCTTCAGATGTCCATGTTTGTATCCTCTTAGCTGAAATTTCTGTTCCATCTCATCAATCTGTGATCCCACGCTCTAGGAGATGTAATTGCCATGTTATATCATGTACGCATTGTGTTTAACTAATCACTACTTTGCCAAGTAGTTTTCCGGTTGCCATAGTGACCAATGACGTGGAACGTTACCACATGATCACTGGGACTTCCGGATTCTTGCTAGTGGTGCCACAGGTGGGGATTCTGGGTTTATTTAAAGTTTGGTAAGTCACACTGTTAGTATGTTTTCAAGACCCGGTGAGTGCCTTTCTTTCTGGACTTTCTGTATTTACTTTTAAGTGCACCCCGGGCAGAAGTTTTATATTTGATTATTGAGAGTGCTGTACCACCAATCACTGTATATATACACAAGATCTGTACATCAACACTGGGCCATCTTAGCGACGGATACTACGCTCCCTTTCCAGGGGACCAGGCTGCCACGTATGGTGCATAGGCGGGAAGATAATCTGCATGACTTACTGGTAAAAATGGATTCAGTGGGATGTTATCAAGGTGGAACTTGGCTAAAATCCTCAAGCAAAGGATGCTTTACATGCAGAAACTGCACAACATGCAATAGCATGATGAGGGGCAAAACGTTTCAACACCCTCACACGAATTAACGCTACACCATCCGCCATCGACTTACATGTACCAGCACACATGTTATATACATGTTGATTTGCCCGTGTTCCCTGGTATATATCGGGAAAACAATCACAAGCTTCAGAGATAGGAAGCTGAACCATTGTTGCGCCATCCGGGTAGCCTTGAAAACAGGTGATTTGGACCAGCCTTTGGCACGCCATTTTGCACAATGTAAGCATAGTGTCTCTAGTATGAGAACTATGGTAATCGATCATATTCCGCCACTATCCAGAGGAGGTAATAGAGCAAAATGACTTCTCCAAAGGGAGACAAAGTGGATAAATACTCTTGATTCCCTAATACCTAGGGGACTTAATACTTACCTGGATTTCGGACCATTTTACACCAAATAACCCACAGACTGTCTATACATTCATATTATTTAACCACTCCGGTATGCACCGACCTATACAAGGATCCTACATGAATTTTCATTCTAGTGGGTACACACTGGTTTCTACTTATACCATAAGAGGCATGAAGGAATAGGTTAAATATATATATGGTAAATCATTTGTATATTATTGAGTAATTTGTGCTATCCTGAAGGGTTAACTGATGAATATTAAGTATAAAGATTGTTTTGTATATAGTTGCAATTGGAATGCAGGATTTATGTAACAAAATAACTTTTGTTTTTAATCACTGGTGACAGGCACGCAGCTCTCATGTTTTGACGTATGAGTAGTTTTCTCATAAGGAAGGGTTTTGTGGATGGTCTAATATAAGGAGCACTATTGTGTCTTAGCTGATTGCTTTTTGTTTCAATACCTTTGTTTTGAATTACACTCTATGCCATACGTGATTGCGGGTCTAGTTTGCAAGGTTCGTGTATACGGTTACCAAGGTAACCCTCAGCCAATCGAATCGCGATTATGCGTCACGCCCACGTTTGAGCGTGATGACGTCATCGAGGATAGATGCAATATGGCAACCGGGCTTTTTAAAGTTTGTATATAAGGTTGGTATTTTGGTTATGTGTTAGCGATTTTTCTTCTTTTAGGGATACGTGCATTCCTTGACTGTGATGCTTGACAAAGGTGTTGGAATAACACCGAAACGTTATGACCGTTTTATGATGTTTTTCAAGATGAATTAAAAGTTTGTATATTGTGCTAAAAAGACCAGTGAGTGCCTTTTTCTTCAACGAGGACTGTTTTCATTATTAAGAAGTGCACCCTGGCGGCTGTGGTATATTGTGCTCATTTCTTTGTGACGTTTTTTATATATATATATATATATATATATATATATATATATATATATATATATATATATGTAATATATGTGGGTCTCACATGAAAAATTACCCACATCGGGGGTTAATTTTGAGCAGCATCTAAAAAACTCCAAAATAGCTTAGCACAGGGTGAAAATGGCTCAGATCAGTGGTTAAAGGGCATACAATACAAATGATTATTTCATTATTCAGATATTGCATATAATTTTAAACAACATACTAATTTATTCTAATCAAATTTGCTTCCTTTTCTTGATATCCATTGTTGAAGGAGCAACGGTGCACTAATGGGAGCTAATGGAACACGTTGGGTGAGACAATGATAAGAGGTATATATGTGCAACCATCCAGAGTTAGTTCCTAGTAGTGCATTGCTGCTCCCAAGATATGCTTTCCAATAAAGGATATCAAGAGAAAAAAGCAAATTAAATAATAGAAGCAAATTGAAAAGTTGTTTAAAACTCTGTCTGAATAAGGAAATGTACTTCTGGCTTTACTGTCCCTGATTTTACAGGTCTGACTGAGAGTACAATTTATATAAAAAAATATAATTTGCTTTTATTATCAAATGTAATTTTATTATCTCTTAGTCTTCTTTGATAAAATTTAGCTATTTTTCCAGGAGAGCATACTGAGGTAGCAATCATGTCAACATATATAGACAATCCCTTAATTACCCATTCCCCAGTTTTGCATAACCAACCCTGTTATAATAATACAGGTTTTACCTCTGTAATTAATTTGTATCTAAACCTCAGCAAACTGCCCCCTTATTTCAGTTCTTTGTAAAGAGTTGCATTTTAGCCAATCAGTGCTCACTCCCAGGTAACTTCACGTACATGAGCTCCATGTTATCTATATGAAACACATGAACTAACGCCCTCTAGTGGTGAAAACTGTCAGATTAGAGGGAGCTGAGGATACGTGTGTAGGGACACTCATGGCATGTAACTTTGGCAGGAGCAGTAACGCTAGGTGTTCTGGAGGTGGGAATGAGCATGGCAGGCTTGCGTCCCTATCAGGACATCTGGGTCGGTGTCACAGCACCTGAGTGCCAGAAGACATGATAACTTGAGGTGGGGAGGTTTGATTAGTGGAGGTGGGGATGATAATGGGACAGCCATCTGGTTGTGGTTGTAAGGTACGTAGGAGAAGTGGAGAACATAGAGGTGAGTGGAGTTATCAGAAGGATTAGCCAGGGGAGCCCTTGGTGAGGGTTGGTCAGAAACCATTGCTTTAGGGTTCACAGGCCTATCATGGAGGAGGTGTAGGGGGCCATCAACTCCTTGGGCTTGTCTGGGGATTTCATAATTCCTTTAGCTAATCTTGATCTACTGTTCGAGTGCTGTAGATACTGGGTTTTTCTAGGGGGGGTTTCAGTGGGAGGACAAACAATTAGACAGCAGAGTTCCCATGGCAGAGTTGATGAGGGGCAAATGGGAATAATGGGGAGGGAGCTGGTGGGGGCAGATAGTTTTATGGGGGGGTAGGGGTTTTTGACGACCTCACATTCCAAGTGGAGCAGCCAGGAGCTTGTACTGGATTAGGTGGGAAGCTACATGCAGCTTTTATGGGGCATAGACGCTAGATCAAAAGAGGAGCTATTGTACATGCGCTGGTTTAGGAGCTGTACCGCAGATGACTAGATCAATGTCATCTGCCTTGTCGGCGGCTGTTAGTAGTCTCCTAAATGAAGACATCTGGAAAGATCTGGAGAGGAGAGGTGGTAAAAAGTTACCTCAGAGGCAACTCTTACTGTGAGTTGTGGGAGAATGCTGGAGTTTGTGGCTTTGAAGGAACAAATTTTGAGTCTTGCTTTTACAGTTGTTAATTTGCCTATCTGGCAGGCAGAAAGTGGAGTTTGAATCCCTTTGTGGGTGAGGATTTTAGCATATTCAAATTTTGGGTTTGTGTATCTGTTTCTTGGACTAGCTGGAATGACTTGCAGACAGGCTGTTGTGGTCTGCTGGTTATCTTTGCAGCCTTAGTGTGATATCCCTTTAAATCTGAACCTGCATAAGCACTTCCTTCCTATTTAAGGAAGTGCTTTCCCCTCAATCAGGGCCTGAAAATTGAAGCTGTTAACCAGATCTCCTTGCTCCTCTGTGGAGCTACTACCACTTTTTGTTATTGTTGCTTTAACCTTCAGGTCTTATACTGCGCCTTCGATACCCGCTGGGTATCTACTGTTTCCTCTATTCTGACCGGGATCATTTTCTGGATTCATCCGCCAACCGGAACTTCTTTCACCACGCCGAAGTCGCGCTCACACCAAACAGACGCCGAACCTAAGAGCTGCAACTTACCTCTCAACCTTTTTTACTAAAAGGCATAACCGCTCTCCACGCTTCATACCACCGCAACTGTTAAGATAAGTACCGCTCTCCACACTACAATTTATTCTCGCATAAAGGTTAATCCTTAGGACATATCAAATACCTATATTGTGTTTCACATCTGACTCAGTATATAGCGGTTTGGGATTCAAGCTAGTATGTCTGGACTGTGTATATATTTTATTGCGTGAAAGTGTGAGTGCGTGAAGGAACTACCTCTACCTTACAAAGTAGTCTATTCATTTGCTTTGCTTGATCTGCTTTAATCAGCATTAACTGTTGCATTATACTTAAACTCAACTGACTTGCTCTGAACTTTAATCTCAGTTACTTATACTCATTCCTGATTTATATATATATTCCTATCTTAGTGAAGTTCCATATTACCATATTACTCAATCAATTACAAAATTAATGTCTCACCTTAAATAAGTAAGTTTAATAAATCATTTTCTCTTGCTTATTTTAAGAAAAGAGCAACAAAACCTTTATTTTTCATATTCTAATTTTGGTTATCACAGAATTTTCAGGCCTATAAGGTTATAACCTGTAATATATAGGATGGATCCTAGTGAAATAAAAAATGAATTCACCAATATTCATCAAAAATTGGAATATTTAGCCAGGGCCTTAACTGAGGTACAATCAGAAAATAAAGCACTTAAAACTTTAGTAAAAGAATGTTTACAAGCAAAGAGCTCAGAAGTCCCTGAACCTCACATTAACTATCCACAACCCTTTTCTGGTAAACGAAGTGAATATAGAGACTTTAAAAATGCTTGCAAATTACTTTTTTCACTAAGGCCTAAAAATTATCACTCTGAGAGAATCAAGGTTTGTACCACCATCTCATTCCTCCAGGGGGAGCCTCGCTCATGGGCTAATAGATACTTTGAGAATAACCATCCAATTTTGGATTCCCTGGAAGAGTTTTTTTTAGCCATGACATCCCTATATGAGGACTCTCACTCCCAGATGACGGCAGAAACGAAATTGAGATCCCTAAAACAGGGTAAGAGGAATATAGAAGACTATATTACCGAATTCCAAATGTGGATAGATGATTCCAAATGGAATGAAATTAGTTTGAAGAACCAGTTCAGACTGGGCCTTTCAGAATTGTTAAAAGATGAGTTGTCCCGTTTGGAGATGCCCGAAACCCTGAACGGACTGATGAAATTAAGCACTACCCTGGATCGGAGATTACGTGAAAGGAAGGCTGAGAGAGCTACCTATGACGTACCACCTAGACGTCCGTATCTTTACACACCCAACCAGGAAAAGGGTACTTCTAATCAAACCCCAATGGAGATTGGAGCCATAAAAGGACCTTTAACACCTGAAGAAAAGGCCAGACGCAGATCTGAGAATCTTTGCTTATATTGTAGGCAAAAAGAACACTCCGTTAATAATTGCCCAATTCTTCAAAAGCAGAAGAAGGGTAAGATTCATTCAAAACATAATATTTTATACTTCACTCAAAACCCTCAACTGACTCTTAACCTTTCTTTACAGTGGGATCGGAAAAACATACAGTCTAATGCATTGATCGATTCTGGGGCAGCCGGAAATTATATCGATATTTCTTTTGTTGAATTAAATAAAATACCTATTGTTTGCAAGGCACAACCAGTCTCTGTTAAACTCATTGATGGCTCCCTCATACAACATGGTCCCATTACCCATCAAACGATACCTTTACTAGTGACAACTGACGATGGACATACTGAATATCTTTCTTTTGACTTAATTTCCATCCACATGCATACACTTATTTTTGGCTTTACATGGTTAAAAAAACATAACCCCAGCATTGACTGGTCCACTCCACAGATAACATTAGCATCACCATTCTGTTTAAAAACTTGTTTTCCATATCAGTTAATCTCTGCTATTGAACCCGAACTACCAGAGATTTATCAGGATCTGGCAGAGGTGTTTGATTTAAAAGAGGCAGAAAACCTCCCCCCTCATAGGGAGTTTGATTGCCCAATTGATTTGATACCTGGCTCTCAAATACCTCACGGAAAAATATACCCACTTTCACAAGAGGAACTTATTACTTACGTTCCTATTTAGATGACAATCTTCGAAAAGGTTTTATATCCCATTCAACATCTCCAGCTGCTGCTGGAATGTTCTTAGTACGTAATAAGGACGGAACAATAAGACCTATTATTGATTATAGAGCTTTAAATGAAATTACTGTTAAAAACAGGTATCCTCTACCCCTCATACCCGAATTATTAGAACGTTTAAACGATGCTACAATCTATTCAAAACTTGATCTTAAGGGGGCTTACAATCTTGTCCGTATGAAAGAAGGTCATGAGTGGAAAACCGCCTTTAGAACCCGTTATGGGCTTTTTCAATACAATGTAATGCCCTTCGGCTTAAGCAATGCTCCTGCAACCTTCCAGCATTTTATTAATGAAATATTCCACGACCTTATGGACATCTGTGTTATAATTTACTTAGATGATATTTTAATATACTCCAAATCACCCTCTGATCACGAAAAGCATGTAAGATGGGTACTCACCCGTCTCAAGGAGCACAAATTATATGCTAAATTAGAAAAATGTGTATTCCATGTCTCTAAGATAAAATTTTTAGGTTATATAATAACTCCTAACCAAGTACAAATGGATCCTGACAAAGTGTCCGCCATTAAAGATTGGCCTGCTCCCACTACTGTAAAAGCGCTACAACGCTTTATAGGTTTCGCTAATTTTTATCGAAAGTTTATTAAAAACTTTTCTTCAATAGTTAGACCACTGACACAACTGACTAGTGTTAATCAAAGATTTAAATGGTCTCAAAAAGCTCAAGAAACCTTCGAAAAACTTAAAGAGTTATTTTCTACAGCCCCAATCTTATCACTACCCAACTTTGATCTCCAATTCCAACTTGAAGTAGATGCCTCTAATACTGGCATAGGAGCAGTACTCTCCCAACAACAAGTTGAGAATGGGGAAATTCACCCCATTGCGTTTTATTCAAGAACCTTAACTAGTGCAGAAAGTAATTATAGTGTGGGGGACAAAGAATTGTTAGCAATAAAGAGTGCCCTTGAACAATGGAGACACCTCCTAGAAGGATCTAAACTTCCATTCATTATTTTTACTGACCATAAGAATCTTGAATATTTAAAAAAAAAACAAGACTTTGACAGCCAGACAAGCGAGATGGTCTCTATTTTTAGACCGTTTTAATTTTATAATTACCTACAAACCAGGCAGTCAAAATACTAAGGCTGATGCTTTATCACGTATAAACGAAAACTTAACTCATGAACCACCTAATTTTACTATCCCTCCTGAAAAAATCATAGGCGTCCTGACACCTATAGAACAAGAGGTTCATAAGGCTCTAAAACAAGATTCAATACCCCACCAAACTTGTGTTAAAGACTCTCTATCTGGACTGTACTATCATAACAGTCAATTGTATATACCCAAGAGCATGAGATCTTCAATACTCACACACACCCATGATGATACAATGTCTGGTCATCCTGGAATTAAAAAGACCATTGAACTAACCCGACGTCATTTCTGGTGGCCTGGCATGAACAAATATATTTATGATTATGTATCAGGATGTGAGAATTGTGCCCGAAATAAATTAGTTCATAAGAGACCAATTGGTCTACTTACACCTCTGCCTATCCCAGATAAACCATGGAGTACCATAGCCATGGATTTTATTGTTGAACTTCCACTTACTCAACAATATAACACTATTATGGTAATAATTGACCATTTAACCAGACTAGCTCATTTTATCCCACTTAAGGGATTACCCTCAGCTATGACTACGGCTAAGGTATTTATCGACCACATAGTCAGACTACATGGTTTACCTACCAACATAATTACAGATAGGGGAACACAATTTACCTCTTCTTTCTGGAGATCTCTGTGTAAATTGTTAAAGATTGACCACCTTTATACCACTGCTTTCCATCCCCAGACTAATGGACTTACAGAGAGACTTAATCAAACCATAGAACAATTCTTACGTTGTTACATATCACATCTCCAAGATGATTGGACAGTTTATCTTCCCATGGCCGAATTCACATATAACAATTCCATAAGTACCTCTATCAAAACTTCCCCCTTTTTTGCAACATATGGTTACCACCCGAACACTATATCTCTTTCTAACAAATCAGTAAATTCTCCCACAGCAACGGAATTTACATCTAACCTCCATGAAAGGTTAATTGTCCTGAAAAGTCATCTTCATGAAGCCAAACAATATCAAAAAACATATTATGACTTAAAACATCGAAAGGGTCCTGATTATAAGGTTGGGGACTTAGTACTTCTATCAACAAAGAATCTTAAACTCAAAGTTCCTAGCAAGAAACTTGCAAATCAGTTCTTGGGTCCATTTCCAATAGAACATGTGATCAATTCCAACGTGGTTAGACTTAAATTGCCTAAAGACTACAAAATACATCCTTCGTTCCATATCTCATTGTTGAAACCATTCCCAACCAAAGACCATCCTTCTTCTATTCCGCCACCTCCTGTTATGGTTGATCATCAAGAAGAATTTGAGGTTGAATCCATACTGGATTCTAGGATACACAGAAATAAATTGGAATATCTCATTAAATGGAAGGGTTACGGCCCTGAGGAAAACTCTTGGCTCATCCATTCCGAAGTCCATTCGCCCCGATTGGTCAGGTTCTTCCATAAGAAATATCCACTTAAACCTCACGCAGAATCCCCAGGGGTGATTCCCTGAGGAGGGGTGCATGTGATATCCCTTTAAATCTGAACCTGCATAAGCACTTCCTTCCTATTTAAGGAAGTGCTTACCCCTCAATCAGGGCCTGAAAATTGAAGCTGTTAACCAGATCTCCTTGCTCCTCTGTGGAGCTACTACCACTTTTTGTTATTGTTGCTTTAACCTTCAGGTCTTATACTGCGCCTTCGATACCCGCTGGGTATCTACTGTTTCCTCTATTCTGACCGGGATCATTTTCTGGATTCATCCGCCAACCGGAACTTCTTTCACCACGCCGAAGTCGCGCTCATACCAAACAGACGCCGAACCTAAGAGCTGCAACTTACCTCTCAACCTTTTTTACTAAAAGGCATAACCGCTCTCCACGCTTCATACCACCGCAACTGTTAAGATAAGTACCGCTCTCCACACTACAATTTATTCTCGCATAAAGGTTAATCCTTAAACATCATTGTTTGTTATAGGACATATCAAATACCTATATTGTGTTTCACATCTGACTCAGTATATAGCGGTTTGGGATTCAAGCTAGTATGTCTGGACTGTGTATATATTTTATTGCGTGAAAGTGTGAGTGCGTGAAGGAACTACCTCTACCTTACAAAGCAGTCTATTCATTTGCTTTGCTTGATCTGCTTTAATCAGCATTAACTGTTGCATTATACTTAAACTCAACTGACTTGCTCTGAACTTTAATCTCAGTTACTTATACTCATTCCTGATTTATATATATATTCCTAGCTTAGTGAAGTTCCATATTACTCAATCAATTACAAAATTAATGTCTCACCTTAAATAAGTAAGTTTAATAAATCATTTTCTCTTGCTTATTTTAAGAAAAGAGCAACAAAACCTTTATTTTTCATATTCTAATTTTGGTTTTCACACTTAGAAACAGAAGGTTCTAGGTTCAAAGCCCACTGAGGGTGCTGCTAACATTGGGTGGTGGACTTGGAGTGGGTTTGATAGCAACGCTATCTATGTCAGGAGTTGGCAGAGTGGTTCTGTGTTTGGAATGTTTCTGGGGGAGCTTGGTAGGGTTATATGGATGTTTAAGTGGGATCGATTTAGGGATGTGGTTGTTATAGGTATGTTGGTTTAAAGGTATGGCTATATTATATGTTTGTATGGGTTTTATGTATATGGCGGTATATTTGTTTTATGTGCCCCCCATCTCTTTTATGTGCCTTTTGGTAGATAGTGGATGTTGCGTGAGTTTTCTGGGTTTCCTCAATAGGTAGTTTTTTGTGGCCAGGTGTTCACTTGTATATCTGTACATGTGTGTTTATTGGTGTGTTGTATGTGTATAGTATTGTTTCATATCCTTGGGGGTGCCCCTCATAGGTTGTTCTCCTTTTGTGTTGTTGGTTTTTTTATAGTGTATGCATTCTGGCATGATTTTTAAAAAAAAAATAATACTCTTTGGAAGCTTGTGGCTGTGACTGTGTTTGCTTGATTGGAAGGGTATTGTTTTTGTCGGTTTTTATGGGGTGCTGCTTGCAGCCATAATTTCAGATCGGGCAAAATTTCTGGATGGCTGGGTCCATGTTATGTTGGTGGAAATCTGTGGCTGGTAGGGAAACTTGCTTTTGGTTTGCGAGGTAGAAGAGATTGTTGGGGATTTTACCTACACAGTAAAGCAATAGTTGTTGTGGGTAGGTTTCTGGCAGCTGTCATGTCTACTTGTGCAGGTGGCGGCAATAGCTGTGGTAGTGGGAGAAGTGGTTATAGCTCTGCTGTCAGTTGAGGGCCTCTTTTACCTCTGTTATGCCAGAAATTGCCCAGTTTTAGTTTTGCCTGCATCGGTATCTGATTGCCTTGCTTTATTAGTTTTCATACATTTTCAGGGTTTCAAATTTGGTAAGAGTACTACGAACCAGAAGGCTTTCACTTTCAATTGTCACATATATTTGGGTTCTTTCATTGCCCTCTCCCCTCCCAACATCTCTTGGTGGGTGATTGAGGGCTTAGTGCTCCTATGTCCAGTTCATGTGAGGTGGCTCCATCAGGCGATTTTGATATTCATATACTTTATTGTATTTGAAGTACTCCTTTGGTTGAGGGGTTTTCATTTGGGTTCTTATGTTTGGCAGTTAGGAAGTTGTACTGCAAACAAAATTAAAAAAAATAGTAATTTTGTGAGGAGCATGGTATTTGTTCAACGGTGTGTATATATGCATGCTTAGGTATTGGTGCATGTGTTTGATTTTCATAGGTGTTGGTATGTTCACATGCATTGGCTTATATGGTGTGCTTAGTGTGTTGTGTGGTGGTATGTTGCTGTCATTTGGTGTGAAGAGGTAGTTCATTTCTTTGTAATTCACTGTTTGTATATGCCAAATTTTATCCTTTGAATTAGTGGAGGTACTTGAAGGGTAATAGTGGGCATATGCTGGGAGTTGTTTGGTTTGGCTAGTGTAATATTTAGTGAATGGGGTAGTTGCGGTAGGACTGTGATAAATGTTGGGCTAGAGAGGGGTTAGGTGGTGGTTACTTTTCTATTTTGGGTGAGCACTTGCTCTTTATGTTGCTTTTAATTCCATTTGAAAATAGTTATGGTGATACAATAGTGGTACATTATTGTCAATTAAACAAATAAATAATTAAAATGTTGATGGTTTGTTCTGTATGGGAGTATGCTACGATTGCCCCATGGTCCTGAGAATGGTGATAATTGGTATTCGTCTATGAATGTGGCAACTTATGATGGTGTTTTATTGGTTTCAGATGTTATGCAATTGCTGTGGGGTATCTTGTGGGGTGGGCATGTATCATGAGGTTGTGTGTGGTGATGGACCTGGTAAGTTTGTGTGGTTTAAGCACCTGTGGGTGAATTTGGAGCTCTGTGTTATTTTACAGTTGTTTTGTTGTTTGGCTAGTGGTCAAGTTGTATTCATGAAGTGCAGCAGTTTAGGAAATTTGGTTTTGAAGTGGCCTTACGGATTATATTTTATTATTAATAAACATAAAAAAAATATAAAAAAAACCCTCCAAACTCAGTGGTTGATAGTTTGCGGGGATTTGTTTCTCTAACATTCTAGGAGTTTATTTTGGTGCAGAGGCATTTTGTTTGACGTGGTTTTTCTGAGGTGGTTGATTTACTGCTGTAAGTCTTGGTGGTGTTGTGACCTTAGGGTTTGGTTATATTGGGTCTTTGTCCCATTTGAAACTAGATTTGAGTTGGGGCTTTGGATACAACTGGGGCAAATTATCTGGTGATTTGTATTATTTTCAATCATTTAGAGAGGTTGGTTGGTTGCCAAAAACTTAGTGGGTCAATGGCTTAAATTAAGTACTGTTTTGGTATTGGTGGATGAACTTGTGGTGGTTGGTTTACATTTGTAAGCTTTAATGTTGGGGTTATAAAGGCTGCTGGCTGGTGGCGGTGCTCAACAGTGTTGTCGAGCTGTGACGGGGGTGCTTGCCTATTTTGTAATGGCTTTGTTCCGAATGGGGATTGTTGGTATCTCCTCTTTGATTGGCAGGTTGAAATTTTGTTTAAAGGGACACTGAACCCAAATTATTTTCTTTTATGATTAAAATAGAGCATGCAATTTTATGCAACTTTCAAATTTTCTCCTATTATCATTTTTTCTTCATTCTCTTGCTATCTTTATGTGAAAAGCAAGAATGTAAGTTTAGAAGCCGGCCCATTTTTGGTTCACAACCTGGGTTGCCCTTGCTGATTGGTGGCTAAATGCACCCACCAATAAACAAGAGCTGTTCAGGGTTCTGAACTAAAAATTGGCTGGCTCCTTAGCTTAGATTTCAAAGTAAATGATCCACTCCTTCCAATAGTTCATTTAAAGATTAGCTTTCATTAGCACATTAAAACAACGTATTGTCAGATTCCAAGTTAGAATACAAAGTGGGCGCAGCACACAGGCTTATGCGTTTCGGCTGATTGTCATAATCATAGCCTATAGTGCTGTGCCTGACGCTCCTATTTAAAGGTAAAAAAAGTTAACCCAATTGGCTCTGGTTAAAATATCAATTAAACAAATAAACACCCACTTTGATTAACCATTTGCGGGCCTGCCTCAAGGCATGTTTTAGTTGTTAGAATGCCACATATTTGCATTACTTTTATTACTTTTACATGCTCCAGGTAAATACCCTAAAGTAATTCCTAAGCATATATGTAGTGCCATTATCTTTCATTAACAGAAATTCCTCATGCATGAATGTTTGGAACACACTGAAATGTGTGTATGGGTATGGGGTACCCATTTGTGCATTTGTTAAATTCCATAATCTTTCTTAAACAAAAGGTTTCATGCATAGATATATAATACACACTAATTTATGCATATGGGTATCAGATGTCAAAGATTATATTATCACTGTATTATAGTTTAATCAACCACATTCAAAAATGCCCTATGTTGACCTCATGCAACCTGACAAATATTTCCTAATAGGTATTAGCATATACAATATATAAATGTACCTTAGATAGCTTACAATAAATCAAACCATGTTAAAGGTGTAGTTGTAGGTACATAAAACACACATGTGCCAACATGAGACTATTGGTTTCTTTCACATTATTGTCAAAAAGTATAAATATATCAAATTGCATATTATGAGAAAATAGTATACAATAAAATTAGAAAAAACAGCAAAAAACATATATAGCCAAAAAATCCCAGCAAATAGTAGGTATACCAATGTGATACTTCTGTACTATGGAACAATCAGATAATAAATTAAAGATATGATAAGATGAGTACCCAAGCAAATTTTATTTTCTTTATAAAAATATTTTACCAGGAAGGATACATTGAGATTTCTCTCGTTTTCAAGTATGTTCTGGGATCACAAAACATTGCATTGATACAATAGGGTACAATAAAATACAAGATCAATAATAATACACAATATATGCAAACATTTAACATAGAACAGGTACGAAATATTTAATCAACCATGACAGGAGCATTCTGTTTTGAGATATGTATAGAGGGATCTCTTAAAGGATTTTAGGCTTGGGGAAGTTTTTAAAGTGTGAGGGAGGTCATTCCATAACTGTGGTGCTCTGTAGGAAAAGGAGGATTGAGCTGCTTTCTTTTTGTATTGAGGCAAGCTAAATAATGTGCTGGTACTGGATACCAAATACCAAAATTGAGACTCAAGAAATTCATTCCCAATAATTAATCATATCACATTGTGAATTAAGGCCACAGGGTATTTTGGTTTCCAATTTGAAAATTCAGTAGATTTCATGCTTGGCTAGAAGCTGATCTAAATTACCACCTCTTTTGGGCAACACTACTTTCTCGTTAGCACACCACCTGAAGGTGCTCACACTACTATTGTGTGCTCTTACAAAGTGATGAACAAGAGGGGTGGATGACCTGCCTATATTTATGGTGGACAAGTGTTCCCTGATTCAAGATCTTATGTCTTGATGTGAGACCTACATACTGTAAATTACATTTGGTTCAATTAATAAGATATATAACATAGTTTGTGGTACATTTCAAACATGACTTAATATTAAAACTCTTGCCATTTGTGGAGGATTCAAAACATTTTGTAACTTGTACATATTCACAAGGTCTGCAATGACTACTGCCACATTTGTACATGCCTACGTGTCTAAGCCATGAGCTACACCAGAATACTCTGTGGCCTTAATTCATGATATGATATGATTAGTTATTGGGAATTAATTTCTTGAGTCTCAATGTTGGTATTTGTTTGGGTACTCATCTTATCATATCTTTAATTAATTCTCTTGTTGTTCCATAGTACAGAAGTATCACATTGGTAAAACTCAAGTATAACTGATCGTCCGTTAACCTGGTTTCGATCATATGTATTGGACCAATCACAATATGTCTTCATTTCTGACAGCAACTCCCTCCATCTCCCAGTCACGTGTGGTGTTCCCCAAGTTTCCATTCTTGGCCCCCTACTATTCACATTATTTATAAATGATCTGCCTAATGTCTGCAAATCCTCGACTGTACACATGTACGCAGATGACACGGTAATCTATGCAAACAATTCCGATCTGCCACAGTTCACAGAGGTAGAAAAGTGGATTTCAAAAAACAAACTCTTCCTAAACACTGACAAAACTGTCACAAGGATCTTTGGAATGAGACCTAAATTACACAAATTCCGAAATTCAGATCTATGCATTGAAACAAAATCAAATTGCACGCTGACCGCAGTCCACTCTTTCAAATACTTGGGTATGTTGTTAGACCCCAATCTATCTTTTGGCCTACACATAGAAAAACTTGCATCTAAACTTTATCCAAAACTAGGTGCCCTGTACAGAAACAAATCCTGCCTCAGCCCTACAGTAAAGGAAAAGATTGTACAGCTAATGCTGATGCCTATCATGAATTACTGGGATGTAGTATATGCACCTGAACCACAAACTCACCTTAATAAACTTAATATGTTGTATAACTCGTTCTGCTGCTTTGTGCTACAATGTAACTACAGGGCCCACCATTGTGACATGCTAAAAGAACTAAACTATCTGTCGCTGGAATCCAGACGCACCCTCCATATTTCCTGCCTTGTATTAAAAAGCCTTTCTGGGAAGCTCCCACCCTACCTGAGCAGAATGCTCTCCCCGGCTATTCCCACCTCCTATAACCTCCGATCCAGTACCAGCACATTATTTAGTTTGCCTCAATACAAGAAGAAAGCAGCTCGATCCTCCTTTTCCTACAGAGCATCACAATTATGGAACAACCTCCCGCACACTTTCAAAACTTCTCCAAGCCTAATATCCTTTAAGAGATCCCTCTCTACATATCTCAAAACGGTATGCACCTGTCATGGTTGATTATATATTTCCTACCTGTTCTATGTTAATGTTTGCATATATTATGTATTATTATTGTTTTTGTATTTTATTGTACCCTATTGTATCAATGCAATGTTTTGTGGACCCAGGACATACTTGAATACGAGAGAAATCTCAATGTATCCTTCCTGGTAAAATATTTTATAAATAAATAAATACATTTGCTGGGATTTTTTGGCTATATATGATTTTTGCTGCTTTTTCTAATTTTATTGTATACTATTTTCTCATAATATGCAAATGGATATTTTTATACTTCTTGACAATAATGTGTAAGCGATCAATAGTCTCATGTTTGCAAATTACACCTTTAAGTTTGATTTCTGTAAGCTGTCGAAGGTACATTTATATATTGTATATGCCAATACCTATTATGAAATATTTCTCAGGTTGCATAAGGTCAACATAGAGCATTTTTGAATGTGGTTGATTAAACTATAATACAGTGATAATATAATCTTTGACATCTGATACCCATATGCATAAATTAGTGTGTATTATATATCCATGCATTAAATGTTTGGTTTAAGAAAGATTATGACATTAAACAAATGCACAAATGGGTACCCCATACCCATACACACATTTCAGTGTGTTCCAAACATTCATGCAGGAGGAATTTTTGTTCATGAAAGATAATGGCACTAAATATATGCATAGGAAGGACTTTAGGGCATTTACCTGGAGCATGTAAAAGTAATAAAAGTAATGCAAATAAGGCATTCTAACAACTAAAATTTGCCTTGAGCCAGGCATGCAAATGGTAAATCAAAGTGGGTGTTTATTTGTTTAATTGATATTTTAACTGAGCCCATTGGGTTAACTTTTTTTTACCTTTAAATAGGAGCTTCAAGCACAGCACTATAGGCTATGATTATAGCAATCAGCCGAAACGAGTAATCCTGTGTGCTGCGCCCACTTTATATTCTAACTTGGAAGCTGACAATACGTTGTTTTAATGTGCTAATAAAAGCTCATTTGTAAATGGACTATTGGAAGGAGTGGATCGTTTAATCCTTGAAATTGCTTGTATCCAGTTGATCCTGCTCCTCTATGCTGTGGTCCATTTTCTTTTCCCGTAGTCGGCTCCTCCCTCATCGTGATGACGTTACGTGAGCATTGTCAGACAGCTGAATGCTGAGAAGGTGAGAAGGGGCCAAGCAGAAAGGCTAAACGGAACCCCTTTGCACCGTAGCGGTTGTGCCTGGCACACAGACAGATGGCTTGAGCTGAACACCGGGCAGTAGGTATTGTTAGTATACATTTTTGGAGGGAGTCTTTTTAGACACAGGGGATACACTGGACATTTCCCAGACTTTGACACAGACGGTATCGGTCTAAGTACTGACTTTCTTCCCTTTTGAACATTGCTCCTTAGCTTAGATGCCTTCTTTTTCAAATAAAGATAGCAAGAGAATGAAGAAATATTGATAATAGGAGTAAATTAGAAAGTTGCTTTAAATTACATGCTCTATCTGCATCATGAAAGAAAAAATGTGGGTTTAGTATTCCTTTAAGGGGGCATGCCCTTCTCAGTATTAAGGAAGGACATGTTTTGTGGCTGGGCAAGCTGGAAATGTTTAACTGTCTGCTTGAGAATATTATGACTATATTATTTATTGTGTTCAATAAAACAAGCTGCGGTCTTTATAACCCATGCTCTTGTGTCATGTATTTATTCAAGTGGAACGTAGTGCCTAGTATGGGGGTCAAGCAAAACCCTGAATTAAAGCATTGAAGCAAGGGTTTTGTGTCCCCCATGTAGGCAACGTGGAGGGGTCATCTTGAGGCCAAAAGGTTGGGCTACATGAAGGTAAGTAGAGGAGGAGAATGGAAGTGAAGTGCAGTTCAGGACCAGTACATGGTGGAGAAGTTCCCGCCCTCCCTCCCTCCCCTTGAATTTTCTAGGTCATGATTGCTATGTCGTAGCATGTTATTTGGCGGGGGTGCTTGCCTATTTTGAGGTGGCTTTGATCAGAATGGGGATTGTTGTATTGGCAGGGGAGAATTTGGTTTAAGGGGGTGTGCCCTTTTCAGTATTAAGGAAGGGCATGTTTTGTGGCTGGGCAAGCACCCTGGGGTTTTGTGGAAATGTGTAACTATCTACTTGAGAATATTATGGCTATTTTAATTATTGTGTTCAATAAAACAAGCTGCAGCCTTTATAACCCATGCTCTTGTGTCATGTATTTATTCAAGCGGAACATAGTGCTTAGTATGGGGGTCATGAGTTTTTTAAGATACTTCTCATGAAGAGAGACCTCCTTAGGAATATCAACATCTCTCAAAAATACGGCAGCTCTTTTTATTTAAAAGTAAGGATAACAACAGTTTTACCTTAGTAATAGCTTTTAATTATTTTTTATTGTAGGTAAAGTATTTTCACATGCCTGTATAAATTCATATTTCCAACAGTTTGTTTTAACTTTTCTTCAATATTTATGTCAAGAATTAGGATCTGAGGTGTGCTGAATTTTAGTCTTGAAATCTAGTCACTGCTTTTTTCATAGTTCACGTCTTGTACAACATTTGGTAAAATATCTGCTGCAGGGCCACTTCCCACACTGGACTTTCAAATAGCACTGCACCAGTAGTTCTTCTTTGCACGGCCAACAGCGTTCCCAGGCAAGTGCTTCAGTGCCTGACACATTGCAGCTGCATTTAGTACACACACACTTTAGGATTTGATTTATTCAGATTAACGAAAGTGCAGAAATACTTATTATTAGCATTATGGGCCCAATGATCCAAAGCTTTCCATGGTGGTGAGGTAATCTAAGACGTCTCATTAGTACGGTGCAAGCCCTCAAAGAGTTTTATAAAGGCAGATTTTAGTTTGAGAGCTATTTCTATTAGTGAATGAATATATTTACTCTTCTCCACACTTATTTTCTACTTACATTAAACACCTCTAAAAGTAAACCATGCTGTTTGAGTTAGTCCTGTGGACATTCGTTTTGGACAATCAAATGTTGATAAGAATGAAAATCCATTAAAATTCGATAATCGAATGTTACTTTCATTTTTGAATGTTCATAATGAAATTGAATATCCACATTTGGATTTTTGAATGCAACATTCGATCCAACAAATACTATTCAGACGTCCAATAGTTCATGTGGTAGGGAATTTCTTAAATTTATACATAATGTATATAAATATATTAATTTGAATGTTTCTGTTTCGAATATTGCATAATTTGAATATTACATTTAAAGATAGAATTAGAAATACTATTACATAAAACAAATGTTAGAATGTTCTGCAAACATTCAAAATTTTAAACCAAAAAACAAATTGGTTAGAATTTGTTTCAATTTTCGAATGTTGCAAAACATTCACCCATCTCTAGTTTGAGTATAAAGCTGTTGACTGTCTCTGTGGGTAAATTAAATAGATTATAGTAATGTAATACAAAAATAGCCTGTTCTTTTAAATATACTATAGTATAGTAAATAAAAATATCCTTCAAGATACCCTTGTTAAATAGAAAGGAATCATTTTCTAAATCAGAGACATATGAATTGTTCCATAGACAAGATTCTGTTATAGGCGTAAGAAACAGATGACCAAGGTCATAATGGTGTCATGGTAAATCTCTGATTCATCTACCTACAAGGTCAGCAATGTAGCTTGTCACTTTTATCTGCTAGAAAAAGCTGAGATTTAGGTTTCTCAAGTTCACAAAATAATAGGAAGGTGAGCGTCTGATGTTTGTGCCACATCATCACCAGTTCATGAGACATAATAGCGAGTTTTCCCTACAGCTTTAGGCTGTACGAATAAAGTTTTTCTGCTGATGCAATGTCAAACTAAAGAATCTGATTATCATTATTGTTGCACTTCTTTTTTGATCTTAATAATTACTGATAAGGGGTCATTGCACTCAAAAACCTTTCCACAGTTCCCATAGACAGCAATGTAAAGGCACTCCCACCAACTTTACCCTCAAAACACTGCCTAGTACAGTTATGTTATTAAAAACTAAAGGTTTTGGGGGTAGATTTTGAGGGGACATAATTCGCTATAGCGAATCATGTCCGCTCAACATCGCTGAATGCCGACAGCATATGCTGTCGGCATTTATCATTGCACAAGGATTTCTAGTGAAATACTTGTGCAATGCCGCCCCCTGCTTACCGGCGGCTAGCAAGGGTTTCAATCATTCCGATTGGATAGGATCAGGATGATTTCAGTCTGCCACCTAAAAGATGGAGGAGAAGTAAAGGAGCAGCGGTCTTATGACCGCTGCTTCTTAACTTCCGTTTCAGACTCGCCTGAACGATGGGCGTAGAATGCGGCATCCACTGCTAAATAAAGCTACCCCTTGGTGTGGTTAAAAGTAAAAAACTTGTTTGTGGCTCAGGGGTTTTACTGATGGAAACAATTTGACAAATCTTGATATTGATCAAAACTTGCGGAAAAAATATAATCGGCCCCTTAATTTAAAAATGAATCAAGTACTTAGATAGCAGTAGTGAATTTAATTTGACTTGAATGCTATGCTTTATACAGCATTATTTTACAAAGCAGAAATGTTTAGTATGAATATAAATAATTCATCAGCTTTACTTATTTAATAGTAGTGCTAAAGTATTAACTAAAATATAATTTTTGTTTAAAGTTAAAAAGTTACATTCAGAAATATATTTTATTTTATTAAGTAAAATCAAATTAATGTTATAAGAAAAAAAATAATAAACGTATTAGTGCAGGACAAACTTAATTTGTTGCTCACACATATTAGAAATTAGAATTTGCCGTACAATAATAAAAGTAATAATAATCACATAATACCCCATGTGCGCAGCTAACACAATTCATGCACAAAATATTTACCTGAATAAAAGATTTAATACAATTATGTTTATATTTAATTATACTAATTTTGTCAAAGGATAATTAAAATATTGTACTAGTAAACACATGTTGACAACAGAGAGAAATTAAACATTCTTTTAGAGTAGACTAGGAAGAATTGGGACACTTTTGTGTGTTTGTGTGTTTTTTTAACTTCTTAACCCTTTCACAACTCCTTATCTAAGTCCTGATAGGTAGATAGATAGATAGATAGATAGATAGATAGAGGAATAGATAGATAAATAGATAGATATACAGATAGATAGATAGATAGATAGATAGATAGATAGATAGATAGATAGATAGATAGATAGACAGATATAAAGATAATGAATTCAGTACTTTTTATATACATAGGTGTAGAACTACAGTACTATAATCAGAAAAGTAATAGTTGTTTTAAATAAATATTGACTATCATTTGCATTTAACACAAAAACCAAACCAAAGAAACAGGCAAAAAACGCTGTGACTTACTGTGACTTACTGGGGTGAAAATGGTATTTCTTAATGATTTTATTTTTTGAAAATAAAAAATTGCCAATGAAAGTCTGGATTTAGGAATAATTCTGGATTTTGGAATTCCGGATATTTCTTTTACTTTCTCCCATAAAATAGAAACACATAGGAAGAAGCCCCCCAACAAGAGGACTGTACTATCAAAACAGTCCTTTATCTTCCATCGGTAACTTCAAAGGTAACATAAGCTAGGGCAATAGACTAACCAGCCCTAAGGAGGTCAATTTAGCTTGAACAGCAGTAGTTGGAAGGGTATTAGTCCAAACAAAATAAGAATAATATGTAATGGTTATTTGTCCTCCAACAGTATTAAGGTTTTTTTATTACATAAGCTTTGAAGACCACACAGGTCTCTTCTCTACTAAAGGAACATTCTCTGTTGGACCAATATGGGGCTACCCTTTTTCTGTTGTCCCCCAACACATACAGCTGCAGCATGTCAGCACCTACCACCAGTAGCTCCATTGCTAGCCAGTTATCCAGGACAGAAGATGCACTGAAGGTTCAAGGACAGGATCACAGATAATGGGCTAGATTACAAGTGGTCTGACCATTCATTTGTCCATTGTCCCCTTTCCAATCCTGCCATAATATTACTAATGACTGATGTTAGAGGCAGCCGGACAGGCACTAAATACTGAATTTTAGTAATACAGGAGTCGTATGTTCTTTTAACAACATAGGGCTGGTTAGTTAAAATCCTATATTGTAAGATTTTTGCTAAACGTAAATGTCTATCAGCTAGATTACGAGTTTTATAGGGAAATTACCGACCGCCACAAAAGCGGCCTTATTTAACCTCCCTATAGCGCTGCTATTACAGGTTTACAAAAATCAGGCTTGCGCGGGCGATATGGTGGCGTTGAGCTCCATACCTCACCCAAATACAAGCGCTGCTTTGAGGTGCTCGTGCACGATTTCCCCATAGACATCAATGAGGAGAGCTGGTGAAAAAAAAAAGCCTAACACCTGCAACCGCGGAATGAAAATCTCTGTAACGCAGCCACATTTATGTCTATGGGGAAAGAAAAAATTATGTAGAAACCTAACACCCTAACATAAACCCGAGTCTAAACACCCCTAATCTGCTGCAACTAACATCGCTGCCACCTACATTACAGTTATTAACCCCTAATCTGCCGACCCTAACATCGCCGTCACCTACATATAGTTATTAACCCCTAGTCTGCTGCCCCTAACCTCGTCACCACCTACATTACAGTTATTAACCCTTACTCTGCTGCCCCTAACATCGCAGCTACCTACATACAGTTATTAACCCCAAATCTGCCCCCCTAACATCGCCCCCAATCTTGCTGCCACTATACTAAAGTATATTATACTAAACCTCTAGCCTCCCACATCACTATTCACTACATAAATATATTAACCCCTAAACCTAACCCTAACGTAACCCTTAGCATATGTCTAACCCTAACCCTAACACTCCCAAACTTAAATATAATTAAAATAAATCTAAATAAACCTTACAAGTATTACCTAAATAATTCCTATTTAAAAATATATACATAATTACCTGTAAAATAAAACCTAAGCTAGCTACAATATAACTAATAGTTATATTGTAGCTATCTTAGGTTTTATTTTTTTCACAGGTAAGTTTGTATTTATTTTAACTAGGTAGACTAGTTAGTAAAAAAAATACTCCTAATCTAATAGCCCTATCAAAATAAAAAGCCCCCCAAAAAATAAAAACCCCTAGCCTACACTAAACTGCCAGTTTGTGGGGGTTAGTGTTAGTTTTTTTTAAGGGTTTATTGGGTGGGTTTTATTTTTAGCTTAGGGTTTGGTCACCGTAAAAGAGCTAAATGCCCATTTAAGGGCAATACCCATACAAATGCCCTTTTCAGGGCAATGATTAGCTTAGGTTTAGATAGAGTTTTATTTGGAGGGTTTGGTTTTGTGGGTGGTGGGTTTTACTGTTGGGGGGTGTTTGAAATTTTTATTGCCAGATAAAAAAGCTGTTATCTTTGGGGCAATGCCCCGCAAAAGGCCCTTTTAATTTTAAAGTTTAGTGTAGGCTAGGGGTTTTATTATTTGGGGGGCTTTTTTTATTTTGATAGGGCTATTAGATTAGGAGTAATTCGTTTTATTTTTTTATAATTTCGTTTTTATTTTGTGTAATTTAGTGGGGGTTTTTTGTAATTTAGATATTTGCATTTGATTAATTTAATTTATTTGATTTGATTGTAATGTTAGGTTTTATTGTAAGGCAGGTTAGGTTTTATTTTACAGTTAAATTTGTATTTATTTTAACTAGGTAGTTAGTAAATAGTTAATAACTATTTACTAACTAGTCTACCTAGTTAAAATAAATACAAACTTACCTGTGAAATAAAAATAAAACCTAAGATAGCTACAATATAACTATTAGTAGCTAGCTTAAGTTTTATTTTACAGGTAAGTATGTATTTATTTTTAAATAGGAATTAGGTAATAATTATAAGCTTTTATTTAGATTTATTTTAATTATATTTAACTTAGGGGGTGTTAGGGTTAGACTTATGCTTAGGGTTACGTTAGGGTTAGGTGTAGGGGTTAATATATTTATGTAGTGATGTGGGAGGCCCGAGGTTTAGGGGTTAATAGTTTAATTTAGTATATTTTGTTGTGGGGGGCTTGCGGTTTAGTGGTTAATAGGTTTATTATAGCGGTGTGGGCGGACGGCAGATTAGGGGTTAATAATATTTAAGTGGTGTTTGCGATGCGGGAGGGTGGCGGTTTAGGGGTTAATAGGTTTATTATAGTGGCGACAATGTTGGGTAGTGGCGGAATGGGGGTTAAAAAATCTTTTTAGTGGCAGCGATGTCCGGAGCGGCAGATTAGGGGTTAATAATTTTATTATAGTGTTCGCGATGAGGGAGGGCCTCAGTTTAGGGGTTAATAGGTAGTTTATGGGTGTTAGTGTACTTTTTAATACTATAGATATGATTTTTTTATGTTACAGCTTAGTAGCTTAAAACTCATAACTGCTGACTTTAGATGGAGGTACGGATCTTGTGGTTATAGGGTGTACCGCTCACTTTTTGGCCTCCCAGGCAAACTCATTGAAAAGGGACCTTTTTAAAAGTGCGGTACTGACGTTGCGTGACGGCCAAAAAGGTGTGCGGTACACCTACAAGACTTGTAATAGCGGCGTTAGGGAAAAAGCAGCGTTATGAAGCATAACAATGCTTTCTCAAGCTGGTTATTAGCTGCTTTCATTGGAAATAACGTAATGAGTCTGAATCCAATATTCATCTGAACTGAATCTCTGCATGGACCAAATTTGTCAGAACCGAATGTTTGAAAAAATGTTAAACAAATTTTTTCAGACAAAATTAATTTTTCTGACCTGTCTAGCAAGGAGTGACACTTCTCAAGCCATTTACGGTTGTCACAAAAAAATTGACAGTTTCCTTAAAGGGACAGTCTAGTCCAAAACAAATTTGCATTATTCAGATAGGGCATGTCATTTTAAACTATTTTCAAATTTACATCCATCACCAATTTTGCTTTGTTCTCTTGGTATTCTTAGTTGAAAGCTAAACCTAGGAGGTTTATATGCTAATTTCTAAGCACTTGAAGGCCGCCTCTCATCTAAGTGGATTTTGACAGTTTTTCACCACTAGAGGGTGTTATTTCATGTGTTTTATATAGATAACACTGTGCTCATGCACGTGGAGTTCCTAGAGCCAGGATTGGCTAAAATGCAAGTCTGTAAAAAGAACTGAAATAAGGGGCAGTTTATAGAGGCTTAGATATAAGATAATCACAGAGGTATAAAGAGTATTAATATAATAGTCAGCCAGATTACAAGTTTTGAGTTATGGCTGGCTCGCTAATTACTTGTAAGTTATTTTCACTGCTCACCTTTCATAGCGCTGCTATTACAGGTTTGCATAAAAACGGCTTGTGCGGGCGAAAAGGTTGCGTTGAGCTCAATGCTTCACCCAAATACAAGCGCTGCTTTGACGTGCTCGTGCACAATTTCCCCATAGACATCAATTGGGAGAGCTGGCAAAAAAAAGCCTAACACCTGCAATCGCAGAAACAAAAGTTCCATAACGCAGCCCCATTGATGTCTATGGGGAAAAAAAATGTATGTTTAAACCTAACACCCTAACATAAACCCCAAGTCGAAACAGCCCTAATCTGCTGCCCCCAACGGCGCCACCACCTACCTACACTTATTAACCCCTAATCTGCCATCCCCAATGTTGCCACCACCTACCTACACTTATAAACCCCTAATCTGCCGCCCCAATGTTGCCGCCACCTACCTACACTTATTAACCCCTAATCTGCCTCCCCCAATGTCGCCGCCGCCACTATACTAAAGTTATTAACCCCTAAACCTCTGGCCTCCCACATCACTAACACTAAATAAATATATTAACCCCTAATGTAACCCTAAGTCTAACCCTAACGTAACCCTAACCTTAACACCCCCTAACTTTAACATAATTAAAAAATTCTAAATAAAACTTGCTATTAATAACTAAATAATTCCTATTTAAAATGAAATACTTACCTGTAAAATAAACCCTAAGCTAGCTACAATATAACTAATAGTTAAATTTTAGTTAGCTTAGGTTTTATTTTGATTTCACAGCTAAGTTTGTATTTCTTTTAACTAGGTAGACTAGTTAGTAAATAATTATTCACTATTTACTAACTACCTAGTTAAAATAAATACAAACTTACCTGTAAAATAAAACCTAACCTGAGTTACACTAACACCTAACATTACAATAAAATTAATTAAATTAATAAAATACAATTATCTAAATGACAAAAAAATAAACACTAAATTACACAAAAGAAAAAAGAAAAACAAATTACTCCTAATCTAATAGCCCTTGCAAAATAACCCCCCCCAAAAAAATAAAAAAATCCCCTAGCCTACACTAAACTGCCAATAGCCCTTAAAAGGGACTTTTGCGGAGCATTGCCCCAAAGAAATCAGCTTTTACCTGTAAAATAAATAATGCAAACAACCCTCCAACAGTAAAACCCACCACCCACACAACCAAACCCCCCAAATAAAAACCTATCTAAAAAAACCTAAGCTCCCCATTGCCCTGAAAAGGGAATTTGTATGGGGATTGCCCTTAAAAGGGCATTTAGCTCTTTTACAACCCTAAGCTAAAAATAAAACCCACCCAATAAACCCTTAAAAAAACCTAACACTAACCCCAGACGATCCACTTACAGTTTTTGAAGACCGGACATCCATCCTCATCCAGGCGGCAGAAGTCCTCATTGAAGCCGGCAGAAGCCTTCATCCATCCGGCGCGGAGCGGGTCAGCATCCTCTTATTACGATGTTCACTGAAGAATGAAGTTTCCCTTTAAATGACGTCATCCAAGATGGCGTCCCTTACATTCCGATTGGCTGATAGAATTCTATCAGCCAATAGGAATTAAGGTATAAAAAAATCTATTGGCTGTTGCAATCAGCCAATAGGATTGAGCTTTCATTCTATTGGCTGATCCAATCAGTCAATAGGATTTAGCTCGCATACTATTGGCTGATTGGAATAGCCAATAAAATGCGAGCTCAATCCTATTGGCTGATTGGATCAGCCAATAGGATGAAAGCTCAATCCTATTGGCTGATTGCAACAGCCAATAGGATTTTTTCCACCTTAATTCCAATTGGCTGATAGAATTCTATCAGCCAATAGGAATGTAAGGGACGCCATCTTGGATGACATCATTGAAAGGGAAACTTCATTATTCAGCAAACATCGTAAGAAGAGGATGCTCCACGCCGGATGTCTTGAAGATGGACCTGCTCTGCGCCAGATGGATGAAGATAGAAGATGCCGTCTGGATGTAGACTTCTGCCCGCTTAAATGAGGACTTGTGCCCACTTGGATAAAGACTTCTGCTGGCTTTGATGAGGACTTCTACCGCCTGGGTGAGGATGGATGTCCGGTCTTCAAAAACTGTAAGTGGATCGTCGGGGGTTAGTGTTAGGTTTTTTTAAGAGTTTATTTGGTGGGTTTTATCTTTAGCTTAGGGTTTAGGCAATGTAAAAGAGCTAAATGCCCTTTTAAGGGCAATGCCCATACAAATGCCCTTTTCAGGGCAATGGGGAGCTTAGGTTTATTTAGATAGGTTTTTATTTGGGGGGGTTTGGTTGTGTGGGTGGTGGGTTTTACTGTTGGGGGTTTGTTTGTATTTTTATTTACAGGTAAAAAAGCTGATTTCTTTAGGGCAATGCCCCTCAAAGGCCCTTTTGAGGGACATTGGCAGTTTAGTGTAAGTTAGGATTTTTTTTATTTTGTGGGGGCTTTTTTATTTTGATAGGGCTATTTGATTAGGAGTAATTCATTTTTATTTTTGATAATTTCTTTTTTTATTTTGTGTAATTTATTTTTTATTTTTTTTGTAATTTAGATAATTGTATTTTGTTAATTTAATTTATTTAATTTTATTGTAATGTTAGGTGTTAGTGTAACTCAGGTTAGGTTTTATTTTACAGGTAAGTTTGTGTTTATTTTAACCAGGTAGTTAGTAAATAGTTAATAACTATTTACTAACTAGTCTACCTAGTTAAAATAAATACAAACTTACCTGTGAAATAAAAATAAAACCTAAGATAGCTACAATGTAACTATTAGTCATATTGTAGCTAGCTTATGGTTTATTTTACAGGTAAGAAAAGTATTTATTTTTAAATAGGAATTATTAGGGTAATAATAGTAAGCTTTATTTAGATTTATTTTAATTATATTTGTTAGGGGGTGTTAGGGTTAGGGTTACGTTAGGTTTAGGTTTATGGGTTAATAGGTTTATTATAGTGGCGGTGTGGGCGGGCGGGCAGCAGATTAGGGGCTAATAATATTTAAATAGTGTTTGCGATGCGGGAGGGCGGCGGTTTAGGGTTTAATAGGTTTATTATAGTAGCGACGATTTTGGGGAGTGGCGGAATAGGGGTTAATACATTTTAATAGTGGCGGCGATGTCCGGAGCGACAGATTAGGGGTCAATAATTTTATTTTAGTGTTTGCGATGCGGGAGGGCCTCGGTTTAGGGGTTAATAGGTAGTTTATTGGTGTTAGTGCACTTTGTGACAGTTTAGTTATGAGTTTTATGTTACAGCTTTGTAGCATAAAACTCATAACTATTGACTTTAGATGGCGGTACAGATCTTGTCATTTTCGGCTGTACCGCTTTTTGGCCTCATAGCAAAACTTGTAATACCGGCGCTATGGAAGTCACTTTGAAAAATGACTTTTTTAAAAGTGCGGTACTGATGTTGCATGACGGCCAAAAAGGTGTGTGGTACAGCTATTCTGACAAGACTTGTAATTCCGGCGTTAGTGAAAAAGCATCGTTATGGGCCATAACGATACTTTTTCACTCATAACGCCAAACTCGTAATCTAGCTGAGTGATAGTTATGCAAAACTAGGGAATGGGTAATAAAGGGATTATCTATTTCTTAAAACAATAAATATTGTGGTGTAGACTGTCCCTTTAAAGTTTACTTAATGATACATTTAAGTATACATTAATTAAAAGTTTTAATCTGTGAATTATTTTATATGTAATGGTACATTTTAGTCCATCTGCAATATTGTAAAATACCTTTTATTAGTTTTGTTGCTTTCATTTTCTTTACCCATCCCATCACCACATGTCCACATCATTCTTCTTTTTGTTCCTGAGGTGACAGTTACACCTTATAACAAATCGGCTTGCTAGCCACATGGCATTTTTCCTTAGCATTAACAAAACTAGTATTCGAATAAGAGTAACGTAGTAGATGAGGTTGAAAGAAGACAGAAGTCCATCAAGCTCAACCAATACAGATCCTAGCAGATTTACAATAATTATGATCTTACACAACTTGGTATCATCTGCAACAATAGAGATGTTACTATTCAATCCTTGCTCCAAGTCATTAATAAAAAAATTAAAAAGAACAGGACCCAGTATTGATCCCTGGGGGACTCCACTGATTACTTTTTGTCAAATCTGAGCATGATCGATTTGCTACTACTTGTTCTGTCTATTATCCAGTTATTTATCCATGAGCAAACATTTTCAGATACTCCCAATCATGATCTATTTCTCATAAAACCATGCTGGTTTGAACTCATAATCTGGGATGCACGAATATACTCATCAATATAATCCCTTATAATCCATTCAAGTATCTTCCCCGCTATTGATGTCAGACTAACTGGTCTATTGCTTCCTGGATTGGCCCTGCTTCCATTTTCAAAAAAGTGACACCACATCAGCTTTATGTCAGTCCTGGGGTACTATGCTGATAATTATGAGTCTTGAAAAACAGTAGAGGGTTGGCTATAACAGTGCTAAATTCCCTTAAAACCCTTAGGTTTATTTCATCTGGACCTGGAGTTTTATTTACCTTAACATTAACCCACTTATTGGTATGGGTTGTATATTCTAGTTTTTTTTCAGTGTATCTCTCATTGGTTCCTCGCTTGAGTATACTGATGAAAAGAACTGGTTTAGTACCTCCTCCTTCTCCCTGCCATTGTTAATCATACTACCCCTTGAACATTTTAGTGTACCAATATTTTCCTTCTTAGATTTTTTGATATATATTTAAAAAACCTTTTAGAGTTTGACGTAAAATCCTTTGCAATTAATCTTTCATTTCCAATTTTCCCTAATTTGATTGTTTTTTGCATGCTTGTTACATTCCTTATAAAGGGCCAGATTATGAGTAGAGTGCTATCTTAACGTGCGCCCATAACGGGCAAATTTGCCCATTTACGGACGCACATTAAATAACAAACCATTACAAGTGACTGGTTAATGCTAAAGCAAACTTGTGGTTTCACTTTGCACTAAGCTCAATTAACCAGAGGTCAGACCTCTGGTTGAAAATTAAAAGTTGTCCCCAAAATAATGAGGACAGTACATTAACATAAGAGAAATATTTGAGTATCCTTATTTTTTATTTTTATTTTAAACTGCATGAAGCAGTTATAAGGGGTTAAAGTGAGGGGATGTGGGGTTGTGCTGTCTTCAGGACATATGATTTAGAAATATTGTTTAGATATTTAATTTAAGGTTGTTATACTGTCTTATTATGTATTACAATGTAATATCTTAAGGTGTTGCATCATCTAGTGGACAATTATGGTAATCATCAGAATTTAATACTGGGACATTTTAGCCCTGCCTCTCAGAACTTATATAATAGGCTAATTGTGGGCTAAAGAAGGTCATTTTCTCACCACAGGAGCTGAGAAGAGTACTTGGTTTTCAATCTCTCCTCTTATAGAAGCATTGTCAGTAAGATATAAAATGTATTATATCCTTAGCTACCTTACTGCTTCAGTAGCTTCGGAAGTATTTTATGTATGTTATAACTGCTTTATTTTGTATTAATAGTCAGTTGTGTCTTTAGATAGCTTGCAGTATGATTTACTTACATACAACACATCTCTCCTGTTATCATGATTTGTTAACTGTATTTTTGTAATGGTGTGTTATTGTTATGTATTCTGTATTTTTACAGTTTGTATTACTCTGTTTTCTCTTAGTTTTACCCCATTCCTATGGCTGGTTAATAAAGACACAGACGTTAACTCAGTCTCATTTGTTGACCTGTAGGAGAGTGTTTAGCTGCTTGTATAGCTCCACATAGACCCCGGGGGTATGTGTAGTGGAGACAGAACAGTAAAACGATGTTGAGCAGGAAGTGGTTGAGAGACCAGACTATACAGAAGCCCACTACTGTCAGCACAGTTACCTGCAAATTACAACCCGCAACCTCTAAACAGTCAAACAATGTCACAAGCCAGGCATCCTCAAACAAAACAAGGCTTAGAGTAGGTGGCTCTACTAAATCATCTGTGGGTGAGGCAGCCATCATTGCTCGCGCAAAAGGCTAAAGCCGCAAAGCGTGTGTCGCCTTTTGCAGAACAGGGAATACAGATGAAAAAAGAGAGAGCTCTTCTAGAAGTCAACCTAGAGAAGCTAGCAGTAGAGAAGGAAGCAGCAGCAGCCATAGCTGAAGCAGAAACCCTAGAAGCAGCTACGCACCCAAGCAGTGAACACGGCAGACGCAGCAACGTGTTTGGTCCAGAACAGGACCATCAAGATACACTACAACGCACAGAAGAGTATGCCTATCAACACTCCAAATCAGGTAGCACCCCTCAGTCTGCACAAGAAACAAAGGATGTCGCTAGAGAGACAAATCAAACACAACAAACAACCAGGTAGCTGATCAGGAAGTTCAGCACTTCGAACAAGAGAATACTGGGCAGAGTGACACTGCCTGCTATGACTTCCCTACACAGCAAGGAAACCAGCCACCATTCCAGCAGACAGAAACACCTTTCACACCAAAACGGTATGATACCATACACCAAAACGGTATGGCCATACACTATGCCCTCCCTTTGACTACCCACCGCAAACCTATTCTAGCCCTTACAAAGCTACAATGGATTTTGCCAAGTTCTTTGCACGGCCTGAACTAATTACTAAAGGACTTGTAAAGTTCAGTTATCATTGAGAAAACTACAGAGCCTGGTGATCTACCTTTCAGAATCAGAGACTTAGATTTGTTCAGTGAAGAGTTAGATCTCCTAGTAAACTGGCTTGGAAATGAGTCTGCTGAACATGCTAAATGAATAAGAATTATTAACATAAGCTACTAGTCCTTAGAATGGTCTGGGAAAGACTTGATGAGTGCTATGACTCAATCAAGGCTGTAGAAAGTGCATTGTTTAAAAGAATTGATGATTTCCCTAGAATAGCTGGTAAAGGTTATCAGAAACTTACAGAACTGAGTGACCTGCTAATGGAACTACAGGTGGCCAAAACAGAAGGAGACTCCCCTACAACCTCTAGGAGTGATGGACCACACATGGCTCAAAGTATAAACAAACTCACAGGGTACCATTCCCTCCCTTCAGTGTCTTTGTGGACTTTATAAATCAACAAGCAAGAATTAGAAATGATCCCAGCTTTGATTTTACACGGTCATATGCTATCCCTTGTGGTCTCAAACACCTTAAAACTCCAGTGGCGGTCCATAAAACTAAAGTTTCCTCTACAGATTCCTTATACAAGCCATCAACCTTTCCCTACGTAGCAGATAAAGTCAAAGATCCTAGTCAACAGTGTCCCCTGCACAAAAATCCACATTCTCTTCTAAAATGCAGAGGCTTCTGAGAGAAACCCATACAGGACCGCAAGGCCTTTCTCAGGGAGAACAATATCTGCTAGAAGTGTTGTTTATCAACATCTCACTTTGCCAGAGACTGTAACGTCAGTGTAAAATGCACAGAAGGGGACATCACAGATCATAACACAGCCCTACACCCTTGGCCACCCCCACAGACTCTAACTCAAGCTGATAGTAAAAAAACAAAATCATGGTGAGGAAGAAAAGAAAGCTGAGACAGATGTCAGCAGTTACTTCACAATGCACTGAAGTCTGTAAGTATCTCATAAGGGGTAGGTCTTGTTAAAAAATCTGCTTAGTCAGGGTCTACCCAATGGGCCACAAGGACAAAGCTATACAAGTTTACGCAATCCTAGATGACCAAATTAACAAATCTCTAGCAAAATCTACCTTCTTTGACATTTTCAGCATTGAAGGCCCCAACTCTCCTTACTCTCTAAGAGCTTCTGCAGGTACAGTCAAGAAGGCTGGGAAGAAGGTTATTGGATATCAATAGATAGTTCCTAGTTACAGCAGACTGCAAAGTACTACTCATCCATGTCACGCCTACTCTATATTATACCCTATGACTGTATTTCAATTGGACCAGAAACGAGTATCCACACTTACAACCCACTTTTGTATGCTGCTTCTAAGGTATTAGACACACATTTTTTGATACTATATTGTGATACTTGGAACTCTAAATAACAGAGGCTTCAATTACTTATATAGTATCACAATCTTACCTATATTGGATCTAATCTCACCTTGTTGGTTTTAATTGTAACAGTGTGTCCTGTTTTTGTGTGTTAATTTTAATAAACAATAGACATGTGCATGGCGAAAAAATTCAGTTCGGTTCGGATCGATTCGGAATTTTTCGAAGTTCGGTTCGGATCGATTCGAATTCGGAAAATTATGAATCGATTTGTTTCGGATTCGTTTCGGATTCATTCGGATTCGAAGAAATTCGGCTGGATTCGGTTCGATTCGGTTCAATTCGGTTCGGAAATTCGGCATTTCGGTAAGTGTTAGGTGGGATTAGACTAGTATTATACTGTATATTAGGTGTTAACCTAACATACTGTACAATACTAGTGTAATCCCAATGGCCATCCGAATTTACGAATCGATTCGGTTCGATTCGGTTAGATTCGGAAAATTCGGCAGAATTTTAATTCGGAAATTCGGTTCAATCCGAATCGCCGAATTTGCCGAATTTGCCGAATTTCCGAATCGAACCGAAACGAATCGCACATGTCTAATAAACAAACATTAAAAGTTATATTTTAACTAATTACCATCAAGTATTGCCTCCAGAGTCTGGGTAGAGAGTGCTAGACGTGCATACTGTCCTGTGGAAAGGTTTTTACATTTCCACAATTTTCCAATGTATATAGCTTTCATGCACAAGCACCAACCCACCTAGATTATTTTATAGGACTAGTAGTGAGGAACCACATTAGGATTACCTTATACTACTTTAATAATAAAGTTATAAGTGGGGATTGCCTACTATAGTGCCATTGTTAAAACACATTCTAAGATGGTCAGATATGCTTACCCCTGCCAGCCTTAATTGATTGTTTTGTAACCAGATTCCTGATAATAGAGCTGGAATTCCCACCCCAGATGCTGCAATACATCATCCTCATTTGAAGCACATAGCTCATCTTATACCAGCACTCGACCCCCAAGCTCCGATAATTCTGCTCTTCGGGAGACAAATCATACGAGTTCACAAAGTTAGAGATCAGATTAATGGTCCTCACAATACTCGCTATGCTCAAAGACTTGACTTAGGATGGGTCATTATAGGAGATGTTCACCTAGGAAGCATGCACAGACCCATTTCAGTCAGCAACATCCTTACTAGGATTCTAGAAAATGGGCACCCCTCCCTTTTTCAACCATGTCAAAATCATATCCTCATAAACAGACAGCACTCTCCATTCTTCCATAACAGGAAACAACAAGCTCTGTCTATCTCTTGATCGTATTTGGGGACTGTTAACCTCATCATCTTACATCAGAACTATCGCTTTCAACAGAGGAACCTCATTTATTTCTTTTTCTATATAGTGAACTACATTCTATGCAATTTAATGAGGTTCCACTATGCATTATAGATTTGTTATTTAGCATTTGTCACACATTATTGTTTCATGTGTAGATTTTCACTAGCGGATTTCACGAAAATCATCATTTTATGCGAGCTCTAATCTATTGCTGTAAATAGCGCCCTCTAGTGACTTAGGTCACAACTTTTGTGTTATATCCTCGTAAAAGAGCTGTCACATAGCCCTTATTTGCCCTACCCCTCCTTAGGTCCATGCAGTGACAATGATCAAGATCCCTTAGGGTGCTCAGTACTTCATAGCACAAAGAGGGATTATATGGTAGCAATGTCCTTCGAGGACAGACTGTTCTTAGAGATAATGAAACAGGGAATCGTTAAAGGGACAGTTTACCCAAAACTTGTCTCCCCTTTAATTTGTTCCAAATGATCTATTTTGCCTGCTGGAGTGTATTGAATTGTTTACAAGTAGCTTGTTTAACCTTATTTTGGCATTTTAAATAGCTGATTTAACCTGTGGAATCCCAACCTATATTGAATTTTTTTGGACTTAAGTCTGGATATGCAGACACAGTCAGCAGACGAAATTGCACTCCTCATTGGGGGTAGAATAGATAACTAAAGAAATGATAATTTTCCATTGTTCTCTCAAAGTATTGGGTATTGGTTTACAAACAAATATAAGATAAGGAAGAACATAATGAGACCTCATTTTACATGCAAGGTCAGCCCATTTCAATAGGCTGCAGTTTCAAAGCACAAAACCAACTATTTCATATATACAAATAAACCTGAAAATGCAATTTCTCCTACATTTTATACTCTGCAGCTGGTATAACAAGTCATTGGAAATACCTTAAGGGAAAAACTATTTTACTGTATACTGTCCCTTTAAGGATGATTCTAATAGTTGGATTGCACCTCTACCCTTTAAAACCCAAAGACCACGTCTTTATCGTAGCAGAGAACAAGTCTATAAATGCTTTGTATCTCTTAGGTACAGTTTCCAAAGAAAGCCGGAAATGAGAATTCACTTTTTCACCTTTATGGAAAAGTTTTTTGAGAATGGTCACGCAGAAATAGCACCTGCCTTAACTGTATTAGGAGTATACCATGCAAAGAAGCTAGGTCAGATTAGAGTAGTGTTTTACTCTAGTGCTAAATATGAGGGTGTCTCTTAAACTGATGTTCTTCTGTCAAGTCCGACCTTAATAACAGACTCTTAGGAGCACTTCACTTTCGCTAAGACTCTGTTACATTTATGGCTGATATTCAACATATGTTTCACTGCTTCCTTGTTAAAAAACAACATAGAAATGTCCTAATATTTTTTGGTTTAAAGATAATGAACCCTCCAAAGGCATCCTAGAGTACTGTATGCAGGTACACATCTTTGTTAACAGCCCCTCTCCTGCAATTGCAATTTATGGACTCAGACATTCTACTAAGGAAGGGGAGGCAGAATATGGGACAGAAGTTAGACACTTTGTAGAAAAGAACTTGTGGACGATTGTTTAAAATCACTACCTACAGATGAAGCTGCAATTAGTCTCATCAAAAGAGCTCAGAGAATGCTCGCCTGTTCAAGTTTGAGACTCCATAAAATTGCTTCTAACAACAAGGAGGTAACTAGAGCCTTCTACAGCAAACACCTGTCTCGGGCCCAGACTTGTATGTTCCTCTTCCAGGATTGTAGGGCTGTTCATTCTATTAGGCAGAACAGCCCTCTCTGACATTGCCATCCCTGAACATTTATCCCCAACATTTTCAATGAATCTGGCAAATCTATTGTGGTATATCAGCTCAGAACTGGCATGTATTTTCCGCTTACTCCTACTTCCCCTTCTAATTGTGACCCAGCTTCTTCCCTGAGTCTCCCAATCTGAATCCCCCCCATTTCCACTGTTAGAACTAGAACCATGAACAACCTGCTTAGTCATATCAATTTCCCTTTTGAGTGTCTGAATATCATACAGTGTTGCAATTTGTTACTCCAGAACTCTAATACGAGCTTCTAAAGAAACAATATGCCCACGTGCCACAGAGATATAATAACTGAAGTGACGGCTCTAGTGATGCAAACATGTGGATAACTGAATAAGATTATCACACATTCTTACTTAAAAAACTTGAAAATATAAAAGATTTATATTTACCCTTGTTTACACTAACCCCTTAGTTGCTGTAACTTCCTTAGTTCTCAAACTCTATACTTAAACAGAGAAACTTACTATAATAGGGAAACAGATTATTCAAGCCTCACACAGTTAATGTGCTAGATTTATAGTGTTGGGCCCACACAGGTGAAATGAATCCCTCCTCTTAAATAGACAAGAAGAAGGCTGGAGAAGAAGGTCGGAAAAAAAAAGGAATCAGTTAAAAAGCAACCTTAAATAAAAAGTTAAATATAAAACTTTATGCAGCAAACAATTTAAAAATCCCCTTAGTTCTTAAACTCTGTACTTAAGCATAGAAATGTACGTTAACAGGGGAACAGATTATAGCAAGACACTCAGTGCAAGGCTCACAGAGTTATAGTGTTGGATACACACAGGTAAAATTAATCCCTCCCCTTATTTAGAGAAACAAGAAGGTCTGAGAAAAAAAAAAAAAAGAAATCAGTTAAAAAGCAACCTTAAATAAAACAGTTAAATATAAAGCTTTAAACTTTGTAACCTTTATGCAGCAAACAATTTAAAAACTGACATAATTCTTAAACTCTATACTACTTAAACAGAAAAAAAAATACTTTAACAGGGAAACAGGTTAAAGCAAACCTCTCAGAATATACACTAATTCATGTAAAGAATAACAAATAAATACTAATGAATTTCATTAGTATATTTTAGACATATGCATTTGGAGGTTTAGGATGCAAACAATTGCAGAAAAAGGCAGCTGCTTGCTGCATTCTGCTGTTTTTGGAGCCGGGTTTCTTCTAGTAAAAGTGTAACACAGTAAGATCTGAATTTGCATAAAAAGAAACCCAACCCTGAAAAGAGTCAAATGCCACATTAGTTTGCATCTCTGCAAGTCAAAAAACACTTCCTCAATGAAGAGGAAAACTGAAAACCAGATCTCAGTTAAAGGGACACTGAACCCAAATTTTTTCTTTTGTGATTCAGATAGAGTATGACATTTTAAGCAACTTTCTAATTTACTCCTATTATCAAATTTTCTTCATTCTTTTGTTATTTTTATTTGAAATGCAAGAATGTAAGTTTAGATGCCGGCCCATTTTTGGTGAACAACCTGGGTTGTCCTTGCTGATTGGTGAATAAATTCATCCACCAATAAAAAATTGCTGTCCAGAGGTCTGAAACCAAAAAAAAGCTTAGTTGCATTCTTTTATTTTAAAGATAGCAAGAGAACGAAGAAAAATTGGTAATAGGAGTAAATTAGAAAGTTGCTTAAAATTGCATGCTTTATCTGAACCACAAAAGAAAAAAATTTGGGCTCAGTGTCCCTTTAAAGATTTATTACATAAAATCGAGGATGGCATACACTCAGTATATTAAGGGAAAGTCCATATACATAAAACTGCTTCAGCATCTGTGGAAAAACTCAGTTAACGCTAGTGATCTTTCATAAACTTAAAATGCAGTATAAAAGACAATCCCAACCTCCTTGTGATATCAGTACTGTAACTCCTCCCAATGTACATTTTACCTATAGCTGTGTCTTTTTCAAGGGTATGTTGTGTTTTTCCAAGGGTATGTTGTGTATACATGTGCATTTAGGTGTTTATATACTATATATCAATATGTATGTGCATACATATATTAGTGCCCTTGGCATTGGTTGGAAAGTCTGCATTTGGTGACTTTGCTTGGTTAAAGGACAAATGTCTTCATCTGACAGTGAATGCTCATTAGAGTTGGTAGGAAATGAGCAATGTAGGAGGTTTAGAATAGGGAAGCAACTAGTTGCTTTGCAAGCTAGGAACAAAGAGGACAGTGTTAGATCTGGTATGAAGGTGGACAGCTTGTCACTGCAAGGTAGTGGCAGATTGCAATCCATGGCAGGGGGGTTTGTGTAGCCTGCAAGGGGACTCAGTGTGTGGGTCTGGTAGGAAGGTAGCCAGACAAGGAGACACTTGCCTGTGTCTCATCCATGCCCTGCATGGGAATTTGAAGACTTAGTTACATGTTGTATTTTTTGCAGGTGCAGTTATTGGGCAAACAACAGTGTGGATTGTAGGTCACTCTTACATCCACTGGGCTTTGATCAGAGCATTGGTGCTTCTGGGTGGCCAGAATGTAGGTTTCAGTCACATTCAAGCAGTCATTAGATGGCTGGAGAGGAGAGGTATGCTTTGGAGCGACTTGCTGGGTCTCATCCAAGAAGCTCTGGGCAAGTAGGGGCAGCCACATATCATTGTGATCCATCTTGGGGGCAAAAATGTTGGGTCTGTTACAGTGATGGATTTGATCAATGTGATGAAGGTGAATGTTAGATGGCTGTTGATTAGGTATTCTGGTGTTTGTATTGGCTGGTCTAGTATGATTGCTAGGAGTGTTGAGGAGTCTGCATTGTCGCTATGAAGCATTTAGGATTAGGCAAAGAATAAACAGGGAGCTGGAAAAGTCCATAGTGGTTGGTGGGGTATTTGTGATAAGGATGGAAACATTTTAGGTGATATTTATTTATAAAATATTTTACCAGGAAAGATAAATTGAGATTTCTCTCGTTTTCAAGTATGTCCTGGGTACACAAAACATTGCATTGATACAATGGGTACAATAAAATACAAAACAATAATAATACATGATATATGCACAAATTTTTTTTAACATAGAGCAGGTAGGAAATATATAATCAACAATGACAGGTGCATTCTGTTTTGAGATATGTAGAGAGGGATCTCTTAAAGGATATTAGGCATGGGGAAGGTTTGAAAGTGTGCGCAAGGTCGTTCCATAATTGTGGTGCTCTGTAGGAAAAGGAGGATCGAGCTGCTTTCTTTTTGTATTGAGGCACGCTAAATAATGTGCTGGTACTGGATCGGAGGTTATAGGAGGTGGGAATAGCCGGGGAGAGCATTCTGCTCAGGTAGGGTGGGAGCTTCCCAGAAAAGCTTTTTTACACTAGGCAGGAAAGATGGAGGGTGCGTCTGGATTCCAGCGACAGCCAGTTTAGTTCTTTTAGCATGTCACAATGGTGGGTCCTGTAGTTACATTGTAGCACAAAGCGGCAGAACGAGTTATACAATGTATTAAGTTTATTAAGGTGAGTTTGCGGTGCTGGTGCATATACTACATCCCCATAATCCACGATTGGCATCAGCATTTGCTGTACAATCTTTTCCTTTACAGTAGGGCTGAGGCAGGATTTGTTTCTGTACAGGGCACCTATTTTTGGATAAAGTTTAGATGCCAGTTTTTCTATATGGAGGCCAAAAGATAGATTGGGGTCTAACAACATACCCAAGTATTTAAAAGAGTGGACTGCGGTCAGTGTGCAATTTGATTTTGTTTTGATGCATAGATGGGAATTTTGTAGTTTGTGTAGTTTAGGTCCTGTTCCAAAGATCATTGTGACAGTTTTGTCAGTGTTTAGGAAGAGTTTGTTTTTTGAGATCCACTTTTCTACCTCTGTGAACTGGTCTTGGAGTACTGCTTCAAGCTGAGGTAGATCGGAATTGTTTGCATAGATTACCATGTCATCTGCATACATGTGTACAATGGAGGATTTGCAGACATTAGGCAGATCATTTATAAACAATGTGAATAGCAGGGGGCCGAGAATGGAACCTTGGGGAACACCACACGTGACTGGGAGAGGGAGGGAGTCGCTGTCAGAAATGGAGACATATTGTGATCGATCCAATACATATGATCGAAACCAGGTTAGCGGACGATCACCAATACCTGAGTTTTTTTAGTTTGAGCAGTAGTATGTCGTGGTCTACTGTGTCAAAGGCCTTTGCAAAATCAAGGAAAATAGCTCCAGTTAGGTCTCCTTGTTCCATTCCAGTTTGGATATCGTTGCAAACTTTTAGGAGGGCAATTGTAGTGGAGTGATTTGTACGAAAACCTGATTGATCAGGGGTCAGATAGTTAGATTGTTGGTAATATTCACATAATTGCGTGTGGACACATTTTTCTAAGATTTTTGACAATACTGGGAGCAATGATATTGGGCAATAGTTAGAAACCAAGGTTATCTCCCCACTTTTATGTATAGGCACTACTCTTGCAGTCTTCCAGAGTTTGGGTATGTATCCAGACGCCAAGGATTCATTAATTAGGGTTGTGACAGGTTTAGCAATTGCTGGCGCACTAAGCTTCAACAGCATTGCTGGGATTTGATCAGGTCCAGACTGGTTTTTCATTTTTAGGTTATTAAGGTGTTTCTTAATGACATTGATGGGTACAGGTCTAAAATTGAACTTCTCTATATTGGGTCTTTGCTGATTTAATGGGGCCTGATCCACATTTGTAGCTTCAGGATGCGTGCCATTTATTAGTTTGTCAATCAGGGTGGTGGAGCATCCGACAAAATATTTGTTAAAGACATTTGTTACATCTAAGGGGAGTTGCAGGGTTTGGTTGTCCACATTGACAGTGGAGGGTTGGGAGTGGATTGGTGGAGTTTGTAAATTATTTATGACTTTCCAAAACTTTCTAGGGTTTGATATGTTATTGTTCAGATTTTCACAGAAATATTGGGCCTTGGCCAATTTTGTTTGTTTAGTGCATATATTTCGCCATTGTCTATATACACAGTGATCGTTCATAGAGCCAGTATGCTTGAACTTTGACCACAAAGAATCTCGAAACTGGTACATTTGAATGAGGTCAGCTGTGATCCAATTCAAGTGTGCTCCTTTTACTCTCACCTTACGCAGCGGGGCATGTAAATATATATGAGACATTTGTTTTAAATAGGCGGGTACATCTAAATTATGAGGGTTTGAATATATTTTTGGCTAATTTGCTGGGAAGCTTTTTCAGTTCAGTTAAATGTTTAGTGGTTGGTGGCAAGAGTTCCACCTTAAAGTGGGTGGTCTTTAGTCAGGGCCCAATATGTATCTCCAAGGTTTTAGATGGAGTATGGGCAGAGCTAAAGAAAGGCGTAAAACAATTTCTGGTAGAAGCCCCTCCCTCTGGACCTGCTGACTCAGGTCTCTTGAGTGCGTCGGATAATTGTAATTTTGGCTTTGCGGTGTAAAACAATATGGAGTCCGGACCTATTATTGTTTGAGTTCTTGATTATTTAGGAACTCAATTGCCACCTCCCTCATTTTTGGGAGAAAAAAATAATCTTCCAAGAAATAACATTCATGCCTTATTTATTTAAAGTTAATTATTAAATAAAGTGACCATGTTGGTCTTATTATCCAGCTCCTGAGTCTGTATTTTTTTGTTTTTTTCCTGTTTGGGTTTATGGTCAGAGGGGTAAGGGCCCTTGTAGCAATCTAGGCAACTGCCTGGCAATGAGTGGATTTAAACCTTATGAAGTATGGAAAATAAAAATATAAGAAGGACTTAAAATAAAATATCAGATATTTCCTATGCACTGTCAAGTCCAATAGTTTGGATTTTAGAAAATTTGCATACTTGCATCTGTAAAATGAGACAACATGGAGAGTGGATGGGACTAAATACAGACAACGTCTTATGTCATTTAGGTAATATTTACATGCCATAATACAACATATGCAACTTACCTAGATATAGATTTATATTATTTTTTATATTTTTGTATACATTGTACCATTAGAAAGATAGTACAGTACTGTAAACACAAAAGTAGTAATTGCTGGGTTTTTTTTTATATAGAATAACATTTTAGAACACAAAAACCAAACCAAAGACGCAAGCAGAGAAGATTGTGACTTACTGGCAGTGAAAAATTTTAATATGTAATCATTTTCAGCTAGATTACGAATTTTGAGCACTATAGCGAAATTAACAAACACAACAAAAGTTATGTTATTTAATTTCCTATAGCGCTGCTATTACAAGTTTTCAAACATACGCCTTTTGCGTGCGATATGGTTGCATTGAGCTCCATACTGCACACAATCAGAGCGCTACTGAGACGTGCTCGTGCACGATTTCCACATAGACATCAATGGGGAGAGCCGGCCAAAAAAAAAAACCTAACACCTGCAATCGCGAAAACAAAAGTTCCGTAACGCAGCCCCATTGATGCCTATGGGGAAATAAAAAGACAGTTTAAACCTAACACCCTAAAAGAAACCCTACGTCTAAACACCCCTAATCTGCTGCCCCCTACATCGCCGACTCCTGACTACAGTTATTAACCCCTAATCTGCCACTCCCAATATCGCCGCTACCTAAATACAATTATTAACCCCTAATCTGCCACTCCCGATATAGCCGCCACTATACTACATTTATTAACCCCTAAACCGCCATCCCCCACATCACAACAAGCTAAATTAAACTATATTAACCCCTAAACCTAACCCTAACGTAACCCTAACATCCCCTAACTTTAACATAATAAAATATAGCTAAATTAAATTTACAATTATTAACTAAATAAACCTATTAACATCTAAACTGCCAGCCCTTCACATCGCAACAAGCTAAATTAAACTATATTAACCCCTAAACCTAAACCTTACCCCAAACCTAACTCTAACCCCCCCTAACTTTAACATAATTGAATTAGATCTAAATTAAATTTACAATTATTAACTAAATAATTCCGATTTAAAACTAAATACATACTTACCTGTGAAATAAAACCTAAGCTAGCTACAATATAACTAATAGTTACATTGTAGCTAGCTTAGGTTTTATTTTTATTTCACAGGCAAAATTGTATTTATTTTAACTAGGTAGACTAGGTAGTAAATAGTTATTAACTATTTGCTAACTACCTACTTAAAATAAATACAAACTCACCTGTGAAATAAAACCTAATTGGCCTTACACTAAAACCTAACTTTACAAAAAATAAGAAACCTACCATTACCAAAAATAAAAAAACCTGCCATTACAAAAAATAAATAAAAGTATCATTACAAAAAAAACAAAATTATCCAAAAAAATAAAGATTAATCCTATTCTAATACCCTTAAAAAAACACCCTAAAATAAAAAGCCCTACTCTAGAATAAACTACCAAGGGCCCTTAAAAGGACCTTTTGTAGGGCATTGCCTTGAGATAAACAGCTCTTTTAAAAGAATACAAACACCCCCTAACACTATACAAACCCCCACCTCCCAAACTACCAATGGCCCTTATAAGGGCCTTTTGGGGGGCCCTTAAATGGCCTTTTGTAGGGCATTGCCCTGAGATAAACAGCTCTTTTACTTTAAAAAGAATATAAACACTCCCTAACACTATACAAACCCCCACCCCCTAAACTACCAAGGGCCCTTAAATGGGCCTTTTGGGGGTCCTTAAAGGGCCTTTGTATGGCATTGCCCTGAGATAAACAGCTCTTTTACTTAAAAAAACACCCTCTAAAAATATACATTACACAAAATAACAAACAAATGATCAAAAATCAAAAATAATTACACCTAATCTAATAGCCCTATCAAAATAAAAAAGCCCACCCAAAATAAAAAAACCCTATCCTACAATAAACTACCAATGGCCCTTAAAAGGGCCTTTTGTGGGGCATTGCCCCAAAGATATCAGCTCTTTTACCTGTAAAAAAAAATACAAACACCCCCATCAGTAAAACCCACCACCCAACCAACCCCCCCCAAATAAAAATCTATCTTAAATAACCTAAGCTAAGAATTGCCGTGAAAAGGGCATTTGTATGGGCATTACCCTTAAAAGGGCATTTAGCTCTTTTACGTCCCAGACCCTAAACTAAAAAAAAACACTCAAAAAACCCTTTAAAAAACCTAACTCTAACCCCCGACGATCCACTTACAGTTGTTGAAGTCCCACTTCAAGGATCCATCCAACTGGCGAAGTCCTCATCCATGCGGCAAGAAGTCTTCATCCAAGCGGCCTCTTCAATCTTTATCCACCCCGCGAAGTCCTCATCCATGCAGCAAGAAGTCTTCATCCAGGCGGGCCTCTTCGATCTTCATCCAGCCGGCACGGAGCGGGTTCATCCTGAAGACATCCGGCATGGAGCATCCTTTTTATACGGTCTCCGCCATACACTGAATCTTCAATTCAAATTAGCCAATAGAATGAGAGCTGCTTAAATCCTATTGGCTGATTTGAATAGCCAATAGGATTTTAGCAGCCCTAATTCATATTGGCTGATTCAAAATTTTCAGCCAATAGGAATGCAAGGGATGACATCTTGAATCGCGTCCCTTGCATTAAAGATTCAGTGTACGACGGAGACCGTATGAAGAGGATGCTTCACGCTAGATGTCTTCAGGATGGAAAAAATCTGGTGTGAAGAGGCCGCATGGATGAAGACTTCTTGCCGCATGGATGAGGACTTCGCCAGCTGGATGGATCCTTCAAGCGGGACTTCAACAACTGTAAGTGGATCGTCGGGGGTTAGTGTTAGGTTTTTTTAAGGGTTTTTTGAGTGGGTTTTTTTTTTAGTTTAGGGTCTGGGCAGTAAAATGCCCATACAAATGCCCTTTTCAGGGCAATGGCTAGCTTAGATTGCTTTAGATAGTTTTTTTTTTATTTGAGGGAGTTGGTTTATTTTGATAGGGCTATTAGATTAGGTGTAATTCTTTTTTATTTTTGATCATTTGTTATTTTTCATAATTTAGTGTTTATTTTTTTTGTAATATAGTTATTTTTTATTTTTTGTAATTAGATGTATAGAATTTTTTTATTGGTAGTTTAGTTTTATTTAATTGGTAGTTAGTTTAATCTTAGTTTAATAATTATAATAGTTTATTTGTTAGTTTAAAATTAATTCTTTTAATTTGACAGGTAAACTGTAATTTAATTTAAGCTAGGGAAATTGTAATTTTAATATAAAGTTAGGTGGTTGTTTAGGGGTTACTAGTTTAAATTAGTTTATTTCATTGTGGGGGGCTTTCAGTTTAGGGGTTAATAGTTTATTTTAGTATATTTCGTTGTGGGGGGCTTGCGGTTTAGGGGTTAATAGGTTTATTATAGTGGCGGTGTGGGCGTACGGTACATTAGGGGTTAATTATATTTAAATAGTGTTTTTGATATGGGAGGGAAGCGGTTTAGGGGTTACTAACTTTAGTATAGTGGTGATGATGTTGGAGAGCGATGGAATAGGGGTTAATACTTTTTTTAGTGGCAGTGTTGTCGGGAGCGGCAGATTAGGGGATAATAAATTTATTATATTGTTTGCGATGCGGTAGGGCCTCGGTTTAGGTGTTAATAGGTAGTTTATGGGTGTTAGTGTACTTTGTAGCACTTTAGTTATGAGTTTTATGTTACAGCTTTGTAGTGTAAAACTCATAACTACTGACTTTTGATGGCAGTACGGATCTTGTCGTTTTAGGCTGTAACGCTCACTTTTTAGCCTCACCGCAAAACTCGTAATACCAGCGCTATGGGAAAAACTTCATTTTTATGTGTTTTGGACTGACATTGCGGTACAGGCTAAAAGGTGGGCGGTACACCTATACCGACAACACTTGTAATAGCTGCAGTGCTGTTTTAACGCTGAAAATGCCATATTTTCAGCGTTACAAGCCGCAACCCAAAACTTGCAATCTAGCTGTTAATTTCTAATAAGAATAGGCTAGATTTCTGAATAATTCTGGATTTTGGAATTCCCGATTTGGGGATTTATACCTGTAATATATATATTTATGTAACTCATATGCACTTACTTAGACTAGCAATTAGTAATAACCAGATATATACAGATGTATAACATTACATTAAAATGTAATTATTTTGTTCACTGGCTGGCGAATGGGAATGTTTATTTAATATACGAGAAATAATTTTCCAGAACAAAAACAGATTCAGAAAAAATGCATTTTAACAGAAAATTTATCAGTTTAGTAACAGTATCATAAAAAAAATGGCACCAAGAATAAATGAGTTTGCTAAAATCGCTCACTAGAACAAGAATAGATGCAGAAAGAAAATGATTAGCTGGTGAGACCACAAATAAATAAGTAAAGTATCTAGTATTAGGAAAATGAGAATGTTAAAGGGACAATAAAGTAAAAAAATCAACTTTCAAGATTCATATAGAGCATGCAATTTTAAATAACTTTCTAATTTACTTCTATCATATAATTTGCTTTGTTCTCTTGGTATCCTGCGTTGAAACTCATAGGTAGGTGGACTCAAGAGCAGCAATGCTGTACTGGGAGCTAGCTGTTGATTGGTTGCTGCTCAAATATGTAGGCTCAGGTTGATGATGTCACTCTCTGGTAGGATGTCAGCCAACATTCTAAAAGACGTGTTTGGCAAGCTTTAAATGTTGGACTTTTCCTATATGCATCACCTGATGCTCAAGCGTGGGTGTTAAGCTTGTTTTCTAAGCACAGTGACTCAAGAAGGACAATTTACTATAAGCCCTATTACAAAGGAGAAAGTTGAGTGGAAACTCATGGACAGTGTTATTACAATGGTACCATGTATACAATTAGGTCTTTAACATCTAACCATATAAGCTTGTGCTGAGCTTTACTTCTAACTAAAATCATACCTTATAATAAAGGAGATAATAGACTTTATCAGCTAAGCAATTAAAGGTAATTCTGATTGCTAGTTTATTCCTATTTTGACTCTCATAAACTTTTATATACATCTTGCTAAAATATGTTTGATTCCTTGTGTTGCTGTTGCAAATCACTCCTAATTTCAACAATTTTTACAGTTGGCTGTTTTTGGCTATTTGATCAGAGATGCCTATTTGTGTATTTGCATTTAATCTTATATGCACTTTAGGTATTTCTTAGGCTCATTGGATACCAAATTAATAAAATTATATGATATTTTCATAGTAAAGAGTACTGTATTATTTGTCTTGATAGTAAAATTTTAATTTTTAAGGCTCTGCACCAAATTAGCAGTTAAAATAATTTATTCATAATCTTTGAGTAGTAAATTGGAAAGTTGTTTAAATTTATTTACCTAAATCATGAAAGAACAAATTTTGGTTTCATATTTGTGACGTCATGGTACTGGGGAAAGCACAAACTAGGTAGGTCTCACAAGTATTTATAAAGGGAAGAAAACTGATATATTAAAATGCAGTATAAAAATAACAGTCGGGTAGATTGCGTGTTTTGTGTTACGGTTTTAATGCTGAAAAAAATTGAAATTTTGTTGGTATAGCTATACCGCAATAATTTTAGCCTGTAACGCAACGTCAATCCCGCACTCCAAAAAATGACGTTTTTGCGTGGGATTTCCATAGCGCCAGTATTACAGGTTGTGCTGTCAGGCTAAAATGCTTGCTTTACAACCTATAACGCCACGAGTCATACCGCCATCTGAAAGCAGTAGTTATGACTTTTGTGTAACAAAAATGTTTTACAAAACTCATAACTAAACTGTTACAAAGTACACTAACATCCATAAACTACCTATTAACCCCTAAACCGACATCCTTCTGCATCGCATACACTATTTAAAATTTATTAACCCGTAATCTGCCGCCCGACCACATCCCCACCACTATAATAAAGTTATAAACTCCTATTCCGCCGCTTCCCGACACCGCCGCCACTAACAAAACCTATTAACCCCTAAACCGCCAGCCCCCCACATCGCCACTTATAGATTAAACTATTAACTCCTAAACCTATCACCCCCAACTTTAAATTAAAATTACAATATCCCTATCTTAAAATAACTCCCAATTAAAAAAACTAAATTACACATTAAAAACCTAACACTACTAAAACAATTTAAGTCTAAAATTTCAAAAAATAAAAAATACTAAATTACAAAAAATAAAAAAAATACAAAGACCCCCCAACAGTAAAACCCACAACCCAACCAACCCCCCAAAATAAAAAACCTAACTCTAACAAAAACCTAAGCTACCCATTGCCCTAAAAAGTGCATTTGTATGGGCATTGCTCTTAAAAGGGCATTCAGCTCTTTAACATTGCCCTTAAAATGGTATTCAGCTCATTTAAAAAAGCACAAACCCTAATCTAAAAAAAAACCCACCCAAAAAAAGTTAAAAAAAAAATCTTACACTAACCTCCCGAAGATCCACTCACAGTATCTGAAGTCCGGACATCCATCCTCATCCAAGCGGTGAGAAGTCTTCATCCAGACGACATTTCCTATCTTCATCCAGGTGGCATCTTCTATCTTCATCTCGGCGGCGTATTCTATCTTCATCCCGGCAGTGTGGAGCAGATCCATCCTTGAAGACATTCGGCGCAGAGCGTCCTCTTCATACGGTCACCGCCGTGCACTGGATCTTCAATGCAAGAGAGCCTTTTCAAAATGACTTTTTTGGGGTGTTTTTTTTTTTTAGATTAGGCTTTTTTTTAAAGGGGTGAATGTCCTTTTCAGGGCAATGTTAAAGAGCTGAGGGACACTCAGGTCAAATTAAATTTTCATGATTCAGATACAGCATGTAATTTTAAACAACTTTCCAATTTACTTCCATTAAAAAAAAAGTGCACATTCTTTTATATTTACACATTTGAGTCACCAGCTCCTACTGAGCATGTGCAAGAATTCACAGACTATACGTATATGCATTTGTGATTGGCTGATTGCTATCACATGGTACAGGGGGAGTGGAAATATACATAACTTTAAAATGTGTTAGAAAAAAATCTACTACTCATTTGAAATTCAGAGTAAATGCTATTGTATTTTCTTGTTATCTTGCATTTGTTGGTTATGCAAATCTACTGTGTTTACTGGTCCATGGGTAGCTTAGGTTTTTGTTAGAGTTAGCAGGTTTCTTATTTTGGGGGGTTGGTTGGGTGGTGGGCTTTACTGTTGGGGGTCTTTTTTTACAAGTAAAAGAGCTGATTTCTTAATGGCAATGCCCTAAAAAAGGCCCTTTTAAGGGCTATTGGTAGTTTATTGTAGGCTAGGGGGTGTTTTTATTTTGGGGGGGCTTTTTTATTTTTATAGGGCTATTAGATTAGGTGTAATTGTTTTCATTTTTGATAATTTCCTTAGTTATTTTTCATTATTTAGTGTTTGTTATTTTTTGTTAATTTTGTATTTTTTATTTTTTTGTAATTTTAGACTAATTGTTTTAGTAGTGTTAGGTTTTTTTTTAATGTGTAATTTAGTTTTTTAATTGGTAGTTATTTTAATTTTAGTATAATAGTTTAGTATAATAGTTATGTTAGGTTAATTGTTAGTTTAAACTTAGTTTTTTTTTTATTTCACAGGTAAGTTTTTATTTATTTTAAGATAGGGATATTGTAATTTTAATATAAACTTAGGGGGATGTTAGGTTTAGGGGTTAATAGTTTAATTTAGTTTTTTGCGATGTGGGGGGCTGGCGGTTTAGGGGTTAATAGGTTTATTTAGTTGCGGTGATGTGGTTTATTTAGTGGCGGTGATGTGCGAGGCCAGAGGTTTAGGGGTTAATAACTTTTATTAGTGGCGGCAATGTCGGGGAGCGGTGGAATAGGGGTTAATTTTTTTTTATTTTTTTTTTTCGATTTTAACAAACTTTATTGAAAAAATAAAATCAGCATACATGTTACGTATCATTGTCAAGAATACAGCCATAAAAAAAAAGAAAGGGAAAACAGGTACATTGTGTGGATCTCATTTAAAGGGAAGACAGTGGCAATCTAGAATAACATCAAAATACAATCCACAGGTTACATAACTCCTCTTGTCATAGGTTAATATTAATTGGGGTCTCGGTCCAGGGGGTATTGGTGTTAGACACAACTTCCATTATCTTATTATTTTCACCAGGCAATAACCAAAACCTAGGGTATATCCGAAATTAATACATAGGGTGCGAACATAGGGTGTTAGAGGTATTTATGAGGTATTGGTACTATGGGGTAAGGGTGTAAGATGAGTGATCGGGTCTTTAAAGGAATGTAAGTATTCTTCCAAAATAAAACATATATCGTGGAACTCCTCTAACTTTCCTGTTTTGGTATAGTGGTATTGTTCAAGTTTTAGGGCTACTGTCACTCTGTCCCTCCAGAACTGTAATGTCGGTAATGTGTTTGTTTTCCAGTTGGAAGGGATGTATCTTTTGGCCGTGTTTACCATGAGTGTCAGGAGTTTAAGTCTATATATACAGCTGATGCCGGGGCGGGCATTAAACAGGAATGTCCATGGTGTATGAGGAACTGGGGAGCCTAAAACGGTCTCTATCTCCCTACTTATGTCTAGCCAGTATTGCTTCACGGTAGGGCACGTCCACCAGATATGTGTAAATGTGCCTCTGTTACCGCACCCCCTCCAACATGATGCGTCATAAGTAGGAATCCTTTTCTCTAACTTGTCCGGGGTATAGTGCCATCTGCATAATAGTTTAATGTTCATTTCAGCAGCCTGCACAGATGAGGCTGAGGAACTCATTTGCTTAAAGATTACGTCCCATGTTTTTGGTGGTGTGTAGTAACTCAGATTCCCACCTTTTAATATATGATGGTGGTTGTGTGGCTTGATGTGAGACAAGTAATTTGTAAGATATAGATAAGGTGCCATTACTCGGCAGTGGTGTATAGCACATGGACAGTGGTGTATAGCACATGGACTCAAAGGGTGTCAGGGGTCTGGAAATGTCAGTCTTTTTAGGGTGCGTCTGGTGGTTATGTGAAATCTGATGGTATGTCAGCCATTTGTTGTGGTCAAGATGTAATACATCCATAACTTCTTGCTTAGTTTTAAGCTTTCCATTTTGTAGGACCTTATGCCAAGACCGGCTTTGGTGTATTGTTGGCATGTTCTGAGCTTCTGTGTTAAGTGGAGTGGTGGGTTGGATGTCGTAGGGTAGAAGGGTCAGTGGGACTGTAGGGATGAGATAAATTTATGTGACCTCAAAATGTTATGCCATAACCTGAATGTTTCTTGGACAGTAAGTGGGTCGTTTGGCCGGACAGAACCAGCAAGTCCCTGACGTACTTGAGACCAGCATTGGTCTCCTAGTTGTGTAACTCCACAAAGTTTGGTTTCTAAGGATACCCATTCTTTATGGGCAGCATGTTTGCACCAGTCTACAATCCTGGACATGTAGATTGCATATTTATATAGCTGGAGGTTTGGCACTCCCAACCCCCCTTGTAATTTATTATGGTATAATGTCTGAGTAGCAACTCTTGGGCGTTTATTGTCCCATATGAAGGAATTTATTATTTTCTGTATCTGTTGTAATGACTTATCTGGGGTGGGGATGGGAAGGGTTTGAAGGAGATAGAGAATATTTGGCAGAATAATCATTTTTATAGAATTAATTCTGCCCAGCCAAGATAGGGGCTTTTGTTTCCAGGAGGCCAGGGTAGATATGATATGTGTCTTGAGGGGTTCAAAATTTAATGGAATTATTTTATGCAAATGGGGGGTAATATAGACACCTAAATACTTGAGTGCCATGGGTTGTTGCTTAAATTGATGTGTCATCAGGTGCTGTAGCTCGCATTGTGGGGTTCCTACATTTATAAATTCAGATTTGGAGTAGTTTATATGAAAATATGACATCTTCCCAAAGCTATGTAATGTTGACATGAGTGCGGGCACCGAGGTTTCTAAATTTGTGAGAGTTAAGATGACTTCATCCGCATATAAGGAGGTCTTGTATTCTGTGTGATCTATAGTAATACCTGGGTTGCATCTGATGTATGTGGCCAGGACCTCCATTGCCAAAATGAACAACGTGGGGGATAAGGGGCAACCCTGTCTGGTTCCATTCTCAATAGTGAATGGTTCAGATACATAGTCATTTAACTTAATCCTGGCTGTTGGGTTGTTATAAAGGGCAAACATTTTGGTGAGGAATTCTGTGTCAAATCCAAATCTGAGAAGTGTATGCTTCAGGAAGGACCAATTTAAACTGTGAAATGCTTTCTCAGCATCCATAGAGAGAATTACAGCGGGAATATTGTGTTTGCTAGAATATTCTATGAGATTGATGATTTTCGTAGAGTTATCCCTAGCCTCTCTGTGCGGGGTGAATCCTACCTGGTTTAGGTGTATTAGATGTGGAAGGACATTATTTAAGCGGGTGGACAGGATTTTAGCATATAGTTTGATATCCACATTTAACAAGGAAATGGGACGGAAATTTGAGGGGGTTGTGGCTGGCTTGCCTGGTTTAGGCAGAACCACAACATGGGCTTCTAACATTGAGGGTGGGAATTTTGCCCCTTGGCTTATCTCGTTGAAGAGCGTTGCCAAGTGTGGGGTTAGGTAGTCTTGAAAAATTTTGTAATATTTCGCTGAGAACCCATCTGGTCCTGGGCTTTTTCCATTTTTCAGTGTTTGTATAGCCTTTTTGATTTCTGGGATAGTGAAGGGTGAGTTAAGTTGTGTTAATTGAGTTGCAGTTAATTTGGGTAGCGGGCAATTTTTAATGTATCCGTCTAGTTCACCATTAAAACTGGGTAAGTCAGAAGTAGGGGACAGGTTGTATAGATCTGAGTAATAGGAGTGGAACGCCTGAAGGATTGTTGGTGTAGTGGTTAGGGGTGGTTTATTTGAGGGTTTTAATTCATAGATATGTGATTTAAGTTTCCTCTTTTTTTAAAGCCTTCGCTAGGTATTTACCTCCTCTGTTGTTCTCATAATGAAAAAGGCTATTTGTTTTATGTGAGAGGTTCTGGTATTCCATTTGGAGGAAGTCATCTAGAGCTTGTCTGGTTTTTGTTATTTCAGTCAGAATACTTTCGTCTAGTGGGGAGTGTTTGTGTGAGTGTTCCAGTTCTGACAGTCTAGTGGTCAGATTGTCATATTCTACCCTTTGGGCGCGTCTCGTTTGGGCCTTTAGTTTTATAAATTCTCCTCTGAACAGGCATTTATGTGCCTCCCAAACCGCGAACTGGTTGGGGGTTGAGGGAACATTTATCTGAAAATATTCCTCTATGGTTTTATTCAATTTATCGACTAAGTCCACTTTGTTAAGTAATGCGTCATCTAACTTCCATAAGAATGGTATGTCTGTATGTTCTGGCCATGAGATGTGTAGTGAGACCGCTGAGTGGTCCGACCAAGCTGTAGGGGAGATTGAACATCTTTTCACCTGTGTAAGACCTTTTTGGTTAGTGAGGAAATAATCAATCCTGCTATGGGACTTGTTAGGATGGGAATAAAATGAATAGTCCTTGGTATTGGGATGTTGGAGTCTCCATATGTCGTATAGTTTATAAAGTTTAAGTTGTTTCCAGAAATATGTGTGGAATTTAGTCTTATGAGTAAGGCGGGGGTTATTACTATCTAAGTGTGGTTGGAAATGTAGATTGAAGTCTCCGCCTATATATATTGGTCCAGTTGAGATGTCTAAAATACGACTGAATAACCTTGTGAAAAAGGGTTTTGGATTATTGTTGGGAGCATATAAATTAATAAGAGTGACTGGTCTTCCATAAAGGAGGCCCACCAAGCCTAGGAATCGGCCCTCATTATCTGATTCTTGTTTGAGTAAGGTAAAAGGTATGTTTTTTTTCAGTAAAATGCTAACGCCACATTTTTTAGAGGGGCCGGTGCTGTGTAAGTGTTGTGAGTACATTTGTCCTAAGTATTTTGGTGTGTGTCCCTTTCTAAAATGGGTTTCTTGTAGGAAAAGTACATCGGCCTGTCGTTTTGAGATATCTGAAAGGGCCTTTGATCGCTTACATGGGGAATTAAGACCCTTGGCATTCTGGGAGAAAATAACTAAGGAGTGTGACATTCTAGAATTATGGCTAGACATTGTCTTGATAAAGTTTCCCTGTACATTTACAATTGTCTAGACTTATCAAACAAGCATTGGCTGTAGAAAAAGTAGAAAAACATTTCCAAACAGTAACATAATCTGAGCATGTATTATCTTCATATACACAATCATAATAAATAACATGACTATGCAAAAAAACAGTATTAACATATTGTGTAATGAAAAACTGTAACATTATTAGAGTAAACAAATCTCTAAGTCTGAAATACGACATAAAAAGAGATATAATATTGAAAAGGGGGGGAATACAATCATAAGGTCCTATATTTTTATTAAATTAAAGTCCTTGCTCATCCTAGACTAGGAATGAGGCTTAGCTATAAGTGTCCTGGGGTCCATGTGAACACTAAACAGGGGCATCATAATGCTTCATGTAACGTCCAACAGTTTCATAATGAATGAGTATATAGATAAATGGGCTAGATACGATACCTGTCTCGATGTAGCTATCTTAGGATCAGAGTACAGCACATGTACAGTAAAGTGGAAATAAAATTAGATAAAGCAATGAGCTACGATATCTGTCCATAGATACGGGTGTTAAAAGAGATATCCAGTGTTTCTTTAATCCTCTTCAGAATCAGAGGGTTGGTTAGCCCTAGGTGAGGGTTGCTGTTGTCCGGGTTTTCCTGTTGCTGATGGTGTTTTATCTGTTTTGGACATCTTGATTTGCCATTTTGCAGGGTTAACATTTGATCTTTTATTGCCTCTCTGTTGTTCTGTCGTTAGCGGTACTAAGTCCAGTGAATGATCAATGCCCAGGTCCTTGCTGAAGGCATTCATATCCTCGGGATTGTTGCATATCAGTCTTTTATTGTCTTGTATGACCATGAGGTGTGTGGGGAAGCCCCATCTATACGGTATCTTCTTGCTACGGAGTAATGTTGTCAGAGGAGTGAATTATTTCCGTCTCTGCAACGTTCTCGTTGAGAGGTCTTGGTAAATTTGTATAATGTTACCCCTGAATCTCACAGGTTGTTGTCGACGGGACTGGTTAAGGAGCATTTCTTTTTCAAGGAAATTCTTAAGTCTGATAATAATATCTCGGGGTGGGGCCCTGTCTGGAGGCCGAGGTCACAGAGCCCTGTGGGCTCTAACCCATAAAATATCTTCTGGATATGCTTTTTCTTTGATAGCAGAGAAGAGGGCTTGTAAATATTCTGGGAAGTCCCTAGGCAGGATGGACTCAGGAATACCTCTTAGACATAAATTTTTCCTCCTGCTCCTGTTTTCTAAATCGTCAATTTTGTCTAATAAAGCTTCAATATTTTCCTGGTGTGCAGTAGAACTTTTCTCTATACGGGTAATATCTTCCCTGATTTCTTCGGTATCTGCTTCTAGCATTTCAACTCTAGAGCCCGTGGATTGAATTTCTTGCTTGAGTTCTGTGAGTTCTTCTCTAAGACATGTTCTGAAAATCTCTGAGATCTCCTGCTTAGATGCAAAGTGTGATAGAAGCGAGGCAGGGATTATATCAGTTTCTCCTGCTGTAGGGTCAGTTGTGGGCCCCTGAGGTTGTGTGTTGGGAGAAGGTTTGCTTTTATTACCCATGGTAGTTGTAGGGGAATGTTCTGCAGCAAAATAAGAAGGCATAGTATGCGTTTTATTTGTTAGTGGTTTGACTGCTTTGTCAGATTTGGTAGGTCTCCTGGATGTCATTTGAAAGGTGGTATGATATCCTCCTCTGTACACTAGGTTGTGTATTTATGCTAGGGCCACCCCTGCTTGTCAGTATTCGCTGTCTAGATGATATGGGTTAAGGGGTTAATCTTAGCGCTGCAGGTATTTGTGTTTATGTCTTTGTTTCAATGGCTGTTTGTAATGTTCTGGCCCCTTGTCCGTAAGTGTTCTCCTGTTTATGATGGCTGGCTGGGCTAGTAAATGTTTAGGGAGCTTTTCTCACTTGCTTATATTGTCCCCGCAACATAAGACAGGATCTCTGCCCACGTGGTTAAAAGAAAAATGTATGCCCTGTCTCACCTCGGCGCTGTTATGGATCCGGAGTTGTTAACAGGCCTGCTGTATTTAGTGGACGCTGTTTGTAGACAGTGCTGTGAATTGAGTTTCGCATGTAAGCGGTATAAGTGTGATCGTCTTTATCTGCGATGTCCGCAAAATGGCGCCTGCAGCGCGTTCAGCCTGGCCCTGTGCTGAATATTTCGTAGCTTCACCCGGTGATCTATGGTGATATAAAAGGTACCCTTTGTGACAGGGTGTGCTCCTCTCTCTTATTGTTGGTCCATCTGGTATGTTGTGGGCTGTAAATGTGGCCCCAGGCAGTTATTTGAGGACCTTATGTGCGGAGCTCCGGGTTTATGCAGCCATCATGGTTGCTACCAAGCTCTGCCCCCCCAGGGGTTAATATTTTTATTAGTGGTGGCGATGTCAGGGGTTAATAACTTTATTCAGGTGTCAGCGAGGTCAGGGGCAGCGGAGTAGGGATGTTTAGACTAGGGGTTTATGTTCTGGTGTTTATTTCCCCATAGACATCAATGGAGTTGCGTTAGAGATTGCCATTTCGCACTTCAGGTGTTAGGTTTTTTTTCTAACACCTTCTCCCCCTTGATGTCTATGGGGAAAGCATGCACGAGCACGTATTCTCAGCCCTTGGATTTTGTGCGGTATGGAGATTATCGCCACCATACCGCAAGCACAAGGAGGCTTTTCAGAAACTAGTAATGGCAGCGCTATGGAGGGAGAAATATCGCAACTTTTGTTGCGTTCGTTTTGCACCCTCTATAGCGCAAAACTCGTAATCTAGGCGAGTGTTTATTATGAACTTAGTGCAATAACATAAATCAGTAATCAGCTGATAAAGCAAGTCAGTGATTAAACAATAAACACATTACTTATCTTCGGGTTTCAAATATGGCATTCATATTTGCCTACAATGGTACACAGGCAGAGGAGTGCAGTAACATTCAGCGTCATCTTTCAGTGGAACACACGCAGCAGATTTCACAGGTGCTATGTTTGAGACTTCTCTTAAAGTCATGCAGGCATGTTGAAAGTTATATCAATCATATTAATTTATTTAGCAAGTGTTTAGCAAAAAATAAGAGTGTTCTCAGCTTATTATATAATATTGTATAATATAATATGTGTTGTGTGAGGAATTACTAGTTGTCTATCCCCTAAAATGTCCCTTTTATGTAAAGTATTGATGGCTTGCTCACCATAACATGATACACCAGAACAATATAAAAGTCACTAGTATAATGCAATATACAATATTCATGTCAGGTCGTGCAGGTGCATTTTTTTTCCTTATGTAAAAGATTTCTAAGAGAGCGCGCACTAAAATTCATGTTGGATAATGTTCAAGCGCTAAGCTATTGGAGTGCAAAAATTACAATAAAGTAGTGAAGTTTTCAGTTAAGTTCTTTGCTGTAGATCTTCCATTTCTTTTAAACAGCTTTCCAATTTACTTTAATTATCTAATTTTTTACATTCTCTTGGTATCCTATGTTGAAGAAACATCAATGCACATTGGTAAGTCAATAATATGCATCACATGTGCAGCCAGCAATCAGCAGCTACTAAACCTACCTAGGTATGCTTTTTAAACAAAGGATACCAAGAGAATGAAACAAATTAGATTATAGGAGTAAATTGGAAAGTTGTTTAAAATTGTGTTATCTGTCTTAATCATGAAAGATCATGTTTAAAATCACATGCTCTCTCTAAATCATGAAAGAAAATATTTGGGTTTTATAACCCTTTAAAGGACAGTCTACTCCAGAATTGTTATTGTTCAAAAATATAGATAATCTCTTTAATAGCCATTCCTTAGTTTTGCATAACCAACACAGTTATATTAATATACTTTTTACCTCTGTGATTACCGTCTGTTTAAGCCTCTACAGATGCCCCCTTATCTCAGTTCTTTTGACAGAGTTTATTTTAGCCAATCAGTGCAGACTCTTAAGTAACTCCATGGGAGTAAGCACAATGTTATCCATATGACACACATGAACTACTGCTGTATAACTGTCAAAAACTGTAAAAATGCACTGAGATAAGAGGCAGTGCAACGGCTTAGAAATTTGCATAATCCTACCTAGGCTTAGATTTATACAAAGAATATCAAGAAAAGCAAATTTGATGATAAAAGTACATTGGAAAGTTGTTTAAAATTGCATGCCCTATCTGAATCATGAAACTTTAATTCTGACTAGACTGTCACTTTAGTACCTGGTCTGCAAAAGCTCTTATTCTGAAAGTGGTATTTACACTTATTGACGACTTTGATTATGAGCACAATACTCCTGCTTCCTATTCAAAATATATGTTGTGTTATTTATTGATCAGTTGCTTAAAATGCATATGCTTTTAACATTGCACAAGCAGTTCTAGGCTCACGTGGAAACAGGGACATCATTCGGCCCTTGATAAATCGGCCCCCAATAATTAATTACCCCCTTTTGAAAAATAATGGTAAATTAATTTTGATTAAAAAAAAATTGTTAACTGATATCATACAAAATAAACTGTAAAACAATTTTCAGATAAAACAAACAAACATTCGGCAATATGCATTTCTATATAAATGATAGAACATTTGAGTACAGTCTTACTTTAAACGGGTTCCATAAATACTCTTTTTATTATTATTATTTCTAAATAAAATCTACCATCTCTTTTTAGTGTGGGTCTGTTGCACGTTTTTGAGAAGGTAATATGAAAGTCAGTTTTTTTTTTAAAGTCAGTTGTTTTTTTCCGCAAATAAGTCTGACTCAGTATTTCTTTAGCAAACAAACTTTCAAATTGTCTTGATCATCAAATAAACTTTTACATTCTTACTGATATTTTATTTGCCCTTTTTCATTTCTAAAGAGTGAATGAAAAATAATTATATGAATAACTCACACACATTACAAGAACAAAATGCATTTTTTAAGCAAGCATCTAAATGTAATTGAGTGATTTTTAAATTAGAACTGACGTGCCTGATAAATAAAACATCTGGATAAAAGAGATTAGGACCACCAACTGTTGCTGAAATTTCATCAAAATTATATTTCAAGATATTATTGTTCAGACTCCTTCACACTTTAATAATTACATATTAAAAAAAATCTGCAGTTAGATAAATTAATTCTTGTATATTGGTGTAATATTGCCTAAAGAAATGTGGTTGAATTAGAATCACTGAATTAACTTAATATTTATTTACTCCATAATCAAAATTAAAATGGAAGGTCTATAAAGTGATGATAATGATCTAACTAAAGAATATTGGTCTGTTCTATAAAAGGACATATAAATTCAATCAAACTTGTTAGTGAATCTAAAATATCACTAAAAAAAATGCCGTAATTACTGAGTTGACCAATAAGAAGCCATATGTAAATAAGATCCTGCATTGGGTTAAGCCAACCTACATCAATATGGAGGATGCATACCATCTTGTCTATTGGCTGCGGAAAAATTACAATATAGGGAGGTAAAATACAAGAAAGCAGCAAAAATAATTAATGTACAATACATTTTTTACTATAATAAAACATTCGGCCCTGATTACAAATGGGGTGTAAATATATTAGTGCCATTGAGCACTTACACTGCACAAGCTAAATCAATAGTGCTCCTAATATTTTTTATTAGTTTAGAGTAAAAGGTTTGTGCTTGAGCAAAAGACTCAGGCATGCCAACATCTGAAGGTCAGATAGTGCAACCACTTTAACTGCATTTTCCTATGGACCTCTATGGGGCACGCTACAAAAGCCTCATTTGGCTTTCGCTTGTGCCCTAGGCCAACTTCGCTAAAGTTGAAGGTGCATTAACAAATACTTTAAATACATTTGTTCTTCGCTTACAAGAAAATGCTATTTTTAGAAATATCCCTAATTAAACTATTAACCCCTAATCCGCCATCCCCCACATCGCAAAGTAACTAATTAAGCTATTAACCCCTAATCCGAAAAACCCCCACATCGCAATAAACCTAATAAATCTATTAGCCCCTAAACCACCAACCCCGACAACGCAATTAACCTAATAAATCTATTAACTCCTAAACCGCCAACTCTCCACAATTCAAATAACTAATTAAATTACTAAGCCCCTTAACACCCTCTAAATTAACCCCACTTACCTAAAGTTAAAAAAATACTAAATTACAATTAAAATAAAAAACATAACATTACTTTAAAAATAAAAGAACTAAGTTTAAATTAATCTAAATTTACAAAAAATAAAAAGTCTAACATTACAGAAAATAATAAACCAAATTATCAAAAATAAAAAAAATTAAACCTAATTCTTATGAAAATAAAGCCCCCAAAATAAAAAATACCCCATAATCTAAACTTAAAAGAACCTTTTGTAGGGCATTGCCCTAAATTAAACAGCTATTTTACATTTAAAGAAAACTAACAGTACCCCCCCCCCCCCCACCAAACCCCCAAAATAAAAAAAAACTAACACTAAAAAATCCTATACTACCCATTGCCCCTAAAGGAGCATTTGTATGGGCATTGCCCTTAAAAGTGCATTCAGCTATTTTACAGTGCCCATTAAAAGCCCTAATCTAAAAAAAAACAACAACCTAATTCTAACCCCCAAATAGGTATTCTCCGTTCCTGAAGTCCGTCAGAGAAGGTCTTCTTCCAGGCGGCAGTGAAGTCTTCTTGGAGGCGGCGACATCTTTTTCCAGTGCAGCAACCTTTTCCATCCAGGACGAAGCCGGAGAGGAGCGGAGGTGACCGCGGAACTGGACCAGAGACCACCCACAGATAACTATTTTAAAAGGTGGAGTAACCATAAATAATTAGCACAAACACGCTTAACAAAAATACAAATGTATCTTAACTGTTATATATACAAATTTTAAATGATTAACAATAGCTGTTTAAAGTCATACATCTTATAATTCCTGCCTATATTAAAGCAAACCATATTTAATGCTTAATTTTAATGTCAAGAACAGTTAAAAAAAGATATAATAGCTACACAATATCTAGGTTGATATTAAATCATTAGGTTGCAAACTACCTAATTCCAATATCCAGAAAGTTTCTTGTTTAAAAGAATAGTCTACTCCAGAATTTTTATTGTTTAAAAAGAGAGATATCCCTTTATTACCCATTGCCCAATTTTGCATCACCAACTCGGTTATATTAATATACTTTTTACCTCTGTGATTACCTTGTATCTTTGGGGGTATATTTAACAATGTGCGAGCGGACATGATAAGAAGTAGCGTATCATGTCCACCGCACATCGATAAATGCCGACAGCATACGCTGTCGGCATTTATCATTGCACCAGCAGTTCTTGTAAACTGCTGGTGCAATGCCGCCCCCTGCAGATTCGCTAGCAGGGTGTAATAATGTGCACAATTTTAAAACCTGATAAATTGGACCACAACTGCAGAACCGAATTTCACTATAATTCTGTTGAATTATGATTTGTATCACCCTTGCTAAGATCCTTCTAGGTGGCAGAAGGATTATTTAGCGTAAGTGAATAAGTGTAATATGTTTTTTTAATCCTAGTCACTAAACTCACAGGACCTGACTGATTCACTGAGAAATAATTAGTAAACTCAGAACAGCACAAGATTCGCTGGCAAATTGTATCACTGTTTTTGTTTTTTTGTTTGTTTTTTTTTAAAAAAAGTTTTATTGAGGTTTTAAGAAAAATATAACAAACAGTCATAGGAAAAGTATGATAAAGACATGCAAGAAAATAACATCCAATGCAAAATATTGTCCAATATTCCTGGACACAGGGTGTCTGTAAAGTATATAAAACAAACTTAAATTAAACCTTATTTTTACATTTTAGGATTCTAGGATTCCCCCATTAGACAAAAGGCCACTCTTGGGCCTGTGCAATTTCGTGTGACATAGAGAGGGGGGACTAATAAATCTCAAAGGCCACTCTTGGGCCTGTGCAATTTCGTGTGACATAGAGAGGGGGGACTAATAAATCTCAAAGGCCACTCTTGGGCCATGATGGTAATGCATCATACTCAACGTTTTAATAAACTAGATACTAGCAATGGCAATAAGATTACCATAACTTGCAGAGTTAAAAGTATTGTGCAACAGTCAGATCATACACAGCACTTCAACAGAGCATGAAAACAAAAGGTTACATTGTATATATACTGTATATATAGGTTCTATGGGGCACATACATCCCTAGATAACTAGCTTGTATAATATAACTCTAAGCTAGTCCTTAACATTTATCTAGGTATGTCACATAACATGGGTAGTGAAGTACCGAAACATATTAAATATAGAAAGGATTTGATATATAAGAGCGCTTGCTCTGTGTTACACTAAGGCATAATTTTATATCAAGGGGTGTGAGCAACCTTGGAGCATTAATAGTCTGACATATAAATAAATATATAATATAGGAATGAATTCTGAAACTAACACATAGAATATATAGACTGCATCATATAACAAGTTAAAGGTGAAGATATAGTACTGGGTCACTGACTACTAAGTGCTGAGGATTTCTTATTTTTCCTTTTTTTTTTCCCTAAGTTTTCAAAAGAGCTTTATTAAAGAAAAAAAAGAAACAAAATACAAACTCAGTGCATGAAGTAAGATAAGTACAAAGTAAAACATATTCAGGGCAAAATATCTGACCACATTTTGGAAAATAATAGCACCAGACATAGAAAAGTGTAAAACACCCATATGTCCTTGTCAAAGTAACTTGTGAATAAAGTTCCCTGAGTTCCTGGGTGAGTAAATGTCCAAACGTGATTGGGAACAGGGACTACGTCTATATCTCCTGAAGACATCATAAGGTGTGAACAAGACAGTAGGTTTGGTGCAAACGTGTTAATAAGACACATATGTTTCAAGTTGTATTATGGCATACAATTTGCAATCATAGGTATTAAAATCATACCTATGGAAACTTTCCGGCACAACAAAGGTAGGGCTGAAAACTAAACAGGCACTAAGCCAATAAACAAATAAACAAACAAACAAATAAACAAATGAACAAACAAATAACCATTCCAGTTGTTAAAAGAATAGAGGAAAGAGGAAAAAGAAAAGAAGGGAGGGGGGGGGGTCCAATTGGGGCAAGGAGAGCTTATACTATTCTCTGTCTAAGATAGAGTGGTGGCTGAATATAGGAGTGTTTGCCAATAGAACTGAATGTTGTGATATAAGGACAAGCATCCGTTTTTGAAAAAAGAGTATTCTTCTATTGAAAGGAGTTCAGATGTATTGTTTAACCATTTCTGTAATGTGGGGACGACTGGAGACTTCCAACCACGAGCAATAAGTAGCCTAGCGCTGTTCAGGCAGTATTGCAAAAGCTTCCAGCGAATTTTACATATTTTACCTGGGTTATAGCTAAGGAGGACTGTAAGAGGAGACAAGCAGAACTGTTCTCCCAGCACGACCCTCAGGTGCGCAGTGATAGCCTCCCAAAAGGGGAGCAGTTTCAGGCAATGCCACCAAATATGTGCTAACGTGCCAGGAGACCCACAACCCCTCCAACATGTTGCGTTAGTGCTGGGGTATATGTGTTTAAGCCTAACTGGGGTAAGGTACCATCGAAATAAAATTTTATGGTTCATCTCCAGGATCCTGGGGGAGGACGAGGATTTAGAGGAGTGGAAACAAATGTTTTTCCATTATTCTTTAGATATGGGGAGATCTAAATCTGCCTGCCAGGTAGATTCATATGAGGTGGTAGGCAATGTAAGAGTGTTGTCTAACAGCTTTTTAACAATTGAGAGGGATCCTCTGGGCAACGTCCCTCCATGGCATAGGCGCTCAAAACAGGTCAATTCTCTCAGTAGGTCGCTTTTGTGAGGAGAAGACCCCAACAAGTGCGTTAATTGGGCAAATTTCAACCATCGAGAGAAAACACCTCCCACAATGTCAGCAAGCAGTGTTCTCGATTTCAGTTTTCCCCCCTCAGACAAACATGTAAACGGAATTGTCTGGCCCACCCCCAAGTGACCAGGTTCTGTTGGAATTATCCCTCTATTAAACTCTGTATTTAGTGGTATTGGTGTTATAGGGGATATAAACGATGAGATACCTTTATTCTTGGCCCGCAACTTATCCCATGTTCGAAAGATGTGTGCTTATAGATGTGATGATCTGGCATATACAGGTCTACAACTATGGCTGATCCAGCAGAGCGGACCTATAGTAGGGGAGTCCAAAAGGTGGGAGTCTATGGAAATCCAGGCTTAAGTAGGGGCATGTTCGTTCCATTCCCAAACTCTTTGCAGTGTCACTGCTGTATAATTATTGAGAGATTAGTGGTACCCCCAGGCCCCCCTTCCCAGTGGTTTCATAAGGACCTTTTTGCAAGTACAAGGTTTAATATTACCCCATATAAAGGAATTTATTAATGACTGAATTTGGTTCAGATAAGTCGTAGGTAAGTGTATTGGGGCAGCTTGGAGGATATATAGGATCTGGGGGAGGGTGGTCATCTTGACCGATTGTATCCTACCCCACCAGGAGATAGGTGTGGCCCGCCAAGTATCAAAATCTCTCTTCAATTTGTGCAGTATGAGTAAGTAGTTATATTTGAAAATTTTGTTAATAGTAGGGGCAAGGATGATGCCAAGGTATTTAATTTTATCATGTAGTAAGCTATATTGACAGTGGACTCTAAGGGCTTCAAAGTCTCTTTTCCGCATGTTAATGTTGAGAACTTCAGATTTTTGGGCATTAATCAGGAAATTAGAATGGCTCCCAAATCTATCAAATTCGCCTAGTAAGTATGACAGAGATTTAGACGGATGAGTGAGTAAAGTAAGGACATCGTCCGCATAGAGGGTAAGTTTGTATGTGTTTGGGCCTAGTGTCAGGCCTGTAATGTGGGGATTGTTCCTTATGTGTGACGCAAGCACCTCGATTGAAATAGAAAACAGCAGAGGAGACAGCGGACACCCCTGTCTCGTGCCATTTTGAATTTTAAAACCGTCGGACAAAGTCCCATTCTTTCGAACCCTTGCAGTGGGGCATGAATACAAGCTAAATATCCTTTGGATCATAGTAGGGCCCAGGCCTAAGGCCCTCAAGCTATATTTTAAAGTTCCAGTCCAGCCGATCAAACGCCTTTTCAGCGTCTGTTGAGATTAAGATAGATGGGACGGTCGACAGGCCAGACTGTTCAATCAAATGTAAAACTCTTATAGTATTGTCTTGCGCTTCTCTTTTTGTTATAAAACCTGTTTGGTCAACATGGATAATTTGGGGGAGAATCTGATTTATCCGGGTTGCCAGGATCTTAGCATATAGTTTTAAATCAGTATTTAGGAGGGAAATTGGTCTATAATTGCTTACCGACGTGGGGTCTTTACCGGGCTTCGCTATTACAGAAATGTGTGCCTCGAGAGAGCTTTTGGACCACTCCTCCCCCTTATCGTTAGACTGAAACAGAGATGTAAGATGAGGGGACAGTAGATTCCTAAATTGCTTATAATACAAGCTAGAAAATCCATCTGGGCCTGGGCTTTTATGGGGGGGGTAAGGATTTTATAGCCGATAATACCTCCTGGAGTGTGATGGGGTTATCTAATGTTTTTGCTAATTCGTTGGAGATAGTAGGTAATGAGGCCTCCGCAATGTATTGTTCTGTAGCTAAGGTTGTGCCTGCCATATGCGGTGCTGGTAAGTTGTATAGGTTGCTAGAATAGTTTTTAAATTTGTCAGCAATTGAGAGGCTACCAGACAAGATTCCTGGAGTCGTCTATTATTTTGTGTATATAAGAATTAAGTTTACGTTCCTTAAGGGTTCTAGCTAGTGACGTACCTATTTTATTTGACCTGGCCAGGTAAAGTTTTTTGAGGTATAATGCCCTAGTTTGTGCCTCCGAGTACACCAAACGGTTAAGTTCATTTCTACAATGTCTAAGTTGATTGAATAAGGAAACGTCACGAGGTGATTCCTGATGCTGTCTCTCTAATTTAAGTAAGGATTGCAAAGCGTTCTCATACCGTGTTCTGTGTTGTTTCTTAAGTGTTGCTTTATGTTTAATGAGTTTGCCTCGTAAGACAGTTTTATGGGCTTCCCAGAGGGTGTGGGGGAGATGTCTTCTGTAGCGTTTAATCTAAAGTATTCCTCTATTGTTTCGGCCAACTGTTTAGAGAGCGCATCATTTTTGAGGAGGGACTCGTCTAATCTCCAGACAAATGGGGAGATGGGTGTGTTCAACCACTTTAAGCTTAGGGAAACCATCGCATGGTCTGACCAGGTTGTTGGGGTAATATCGACGTCATTAACTAATTCATATAAAAGTTGGTCTATGAAGATGTAATCTATTCAGGAATAATTTTTTTTGTGGGGGTTAGAGTAGAAAGTGTAGGTGTGTTGTGAGGGGTGTTTCAGTCTCCAAGAGTCTAATAAAGCTAGATCTTGGATTAAAGAGGTAGTGTCAAGCAATGTTTTGGGGTGAACGCAACTTCGACCGGAGGAGCAATCCAGAGATGGATCTAGAGCTAGATTGCAATCCCCCGCAAGGATTAGAGGGCCTTTTTGGTGTGAGAGTATGTAGTGCTTTAACTTAGCTAAGAATTTGGCTTGTTTGGTGTTGGAGGCATAAATATTGGCCAGAGTAAGTGGCCGATTATGAATTAGGCCTGTAACTATAATCCATCTACCTCCAGGGTCAGCTTCAACTTTGTCTAATTGGAAAGGTACATTTTTACTGAATAGTATCCCTACTCTCCCCACCTTCCTGATATTGTGAGCAAAGTATCCCGTTGGGTAATCCCTGTTTGCAAATATGGGTGGGTTGTCTTTGGGGAAGTGGGTCTCCTGCATTAGGACAACGTCTGCCTTTGATTTCTTGAACCATGTTAGGGCGGAAAAAGTGACTGCTACAACTCATGGTAGCAGGTCGGTTAACAGGTATTAATTAACAAAGTGGAAATGACTTAGTTAAACAGATTTTAAACTAAAAAGGCAACATAGTGATAAACCGTACATAATAAAACATTTTAGCTGTATGGTTAAGGATAAGTAGTGGGGAACCAATAGATATGTTCTGGGCTTTGGCAAACAGGCTCAGAGAGCAGAATATCCCAGTAGCACTCCTTCATGTGATCTGAGCTTGGTCTGCAGTTGGGCTTTTGCTTGTTGTTTTCCTGCGTTTGTGGCGGGTGACCCTGCTCCACTCCTGGCGGCGGGGTCTCTACTCCAAGGGGGCTGGAGCAGATTCCTGGATAGATGGAAGCTCGGGGGTTCTGATTCCTATTTGAGAGCAAAAGGCTTCCAGGTCCTCTGATGATCTGTAAACTGCTGTAGTGTTGTCCTTAATGACTTTCAAGCAGAAAGGAAAACCCCAGCGACAGGGAATTTTCAGTTCTCTTAAATGTAACGTGAGAGGTCTGGCTTCTCTTCTTTTAGATAGTGTCATTTGGCTGAGATCTGCAAAGAACTGAAGGGCATGTCCCTCAAATGTTATAGGGGCTTGTTTCCTGGCAGCTGATAAGATACACTCCTTATCCTTGAAGCTGGTGAATCTAAGTATAATGTCCTGTGGGGGGGCTGAATCCTTAGGTGGTGGTCATAGGGCACGATGGAATCTGTCCAGTTGGTAGTCCACAGGATTTCCCTGTTGATTCTCGCTACTCATGAGCTCATTAAATCATTTTTGTAGAAAGGGCAGTAGGTCCACAGATTTAATAGATTCCGGCACACCTCTGATCCTAATATTTTGGCGCCTGCCTCTGTTATTCAGGTCTTCAACCTGGTCCTGCAACTGTTGGATTAGATTAGAGTGCTGAGAGGTGTATTTGATTTGTTGATCTAATAAACGGTCTGTGTGTTCCACAAACTCCTCCAGATGCATTATTCTATTGCCAATCTCATTTATTTCTTTTTTAACTTCAGTAAGACTAGATTTGATCATAGAACTTACTTGTGATATAAAGTTTGTGAAATCTTCCTTAGATGGGAGTGATAGGATGTCAGCTTTTGTGAGGATATTGTCTTCCTCGGCATGGCTGTCAGTGACAGGCTGAGAAGAAGATGATTCATGGGGTGGAGAAGTGGACTGTAGCATTGGGTTCTCCATATTTTTGAAAAAAGAGTGAACTTTTGCAGATGCAGGTGTTATGCCTTTACTAGATTTCTCGGATCTAGGCCCTTTCTTAGCAGGAAAAACTGGAAAAACTGTGCAAAAAAAGGAGCAGGGTGTAATGTCTTTACAGTTAAGAGTAATGGAGTGCTTAAGATAGGGTTAAAAGCTGTGATCCTGCAGAAGCCAGGACTAATGGTTATTTAACTGTGCTGTGCTGACAAGGCTGTGATTAATATCCAAGCATAGTTTGCATTCTCCCAGAATAATGGATAAAGATGGCACTTATAGAAAATACACAGTCTCAATAACGGGTTAACCGCAGCTCTGCTGATATATTTGCAGCTTGCTAGATAATAGTATACCCTCTGTATTATATGGCTCTCATTTCTATAGTAGGAAACAGTCTATGGCAAAAGGGCCGTTAACATGAAGGCCATTAGTGGATCACTGAATAAAAAGTATTGCACTCACATAAGCCGAGTATGGAGCTGTGTTCATTTCATCTGTCTGTTTACATCTCCAGATCGCTTCTTGCTTCCTCCGTGTCTGTGTCGTTATCGGGTTCTCACCCTGCGTTCATAGGGAGCTTCGGTAGGGAGCGGGTGTAGTTTGAGACACTATAGGAGCCGTTAACACTCCACGTTGTCGTCCGTTCTGCTCCGCCGATATGGGTTGCCTGTGGATCACATTTCCTAATCCACTTAACGTAGAAAAACACCAACCTCACTTCGGAGCTCTAGAGACCTGCATCCATCTTGGTGCAGGCTAGCTCTGCCCCCTTGTCTGCGTTTGTTAACAGCGTGAGTATAACGTTTACAGAATGACGTGGTGGAAAGGGGAGGAGCCAATGTCCATTACCGGAGAGACAGAAAGTTAACTTTTTAGAATTTACGGGAAACAATAACAAGGAAAGGAAATACCTTGAATTCACTGAAGGGTCTCGTTCTGATGATAGCCAAACAAGTAAGTAGAGGTGAGTGAATTTTCGGATCCGTTGCAGGGAAGGCTTGTTTATCCCAATATCAGTAGAAGAGAAACTTGTGTGGCTTGTGGATGAACACAAACTGAGTGGTGTAGACAATTGGTAAACAGCAACAATGCATAGGAAAATATACCTGAATGCTCAAGTAGGGAAAATTGGTATCGTCCCAGAAGGTAGGCTGAAAAGCTCTAGGTAACGTGCTGAAGTTTGAATCTGATGAAAGCTTGATGAACAGAATTGAAGGATTGAAATCCGCTTGGAAATGGAGCTCAGTCAGGCGACTAGCTGTTTGTGCAACTAATCAAAATTACTAAGCACCTGTGTCAGTATGCGTGGTGCATTTAAAGGAAATATTGGTTGGACTTATGTTCACAACTAATGGCTGATCTTGACATCTCTGACACAGAGGGTGTCAATCAACCCGATCGTATTCGATCGGGTTGATTTTTGTCCGCCGCCGGACAAGTTATGGAGCAGCGGTCTTTAGACGCTGCTTCATAACTTCTGTCTCCAGCGAGCCTTCAGGGGCATCAAGCTCTGTATGGAGCTTGATAAATTGACCCCAAGCCTTTAATTAAGTTCTTTTGACAGACTTGCATTTTAGCCAACCAGTGCCCTCTCATAAGTAACTCCATGGGCTTGAACACTATGTTATCTATATGGCACATGTGAACTAACACCCTCTAGCTTTTACAAACTGTCAAATGCATTCAGATAAGAGGTCGGCCTTCAAGGGCTTAGAAATTAGCATATGAGCCTACCTAGGTTTAGCTTTCAACTAAGAATACCAAGAGAATTAAGCAAATTTGATTATAAAAGTAAATTTGAAACTTGTTAAAAAATTGCATGCCCTATCTGAATTTTGACTACACTGTCCCTCTAACTAAATCAAGAATATGGGTTATTCTGTCTTTCTGGGGGAGAGACAATCATTTTTTTTTATTTCCAGGTCTAGGATCTAGGTTGACAAATGAATTGGAATGGGTTCAAATGTTAAAATGCCACTACACCACTATAACCCATGTCAAAAGCAATGGAAGGGCATTTGGGTGAATTATAATATAGGTTTATGAGTCTGTTAGAAAAATACAATTTCTACAGGTATTTAATAATTTTCCTCTTTAAAAAGGCAGAATAATTGGTTTTCTATATTTAGCTCATGCTGTCTGAATAGGAAGCAGTAATTCTTTCTGATACACCGTATGTCTTTCATAACCATCTAATCATGTGGTTCTTATTAGCTTCAGGGCAATGCCATCTGTTTTAACAAATTTTAGAGATACAATATTCCCAGAACCCTTTACTTGCAACCTCAAAGAGCAAATCAAATGCTATATAATACAATACATCAAAGTAAAGGTCATAGGGGGATTGCAGTAACTTAATCTTTATTTCATTGCAGTATGATACATGGCCTATCAAGTGCCTATAACATTAAATTATATTGTAACAAATATATCCCTATATATATATATATATATATATATTGTCAAAAGTCTTGCTCACAATCAAAGCAGAATATGTTAACCTTTTTCTGTGTGGATGAATTTGTTTCTGATACCTTATAGTGCGTTTAAGGAACTAAAGGCAGGAATATGGTATTTATTTTAGCGTATTCTCTCTAGTGCACTGATCCATGCTTTTTGGCTGAACTCTTCCATTCTAAAAACTAGACGTGAACCAATAAAAAAAAATAGTTTTATGTAAATTGTGCATCATGAAAAAATATGTATATATTTTTCATTTTGTCTGACGTTTTCTATTTGGAATATGTTTGAACAAAAATCAATTTATCTGCTATTTCCTTTTTCATAATTATCTTCAGGGCAGCAGAGGAGCTGCTGGACAACAACTTAAAGTTGAAAAAGCTAAAATTGTAAATAACGCTAATGCTACAAGCCAGCAGTAGCATAATGTATATCATTTACAGGCTCACAGGGTACCTGCAATTGTTGATGATTGAGAGACTAAATAAACCAGAAATAAATATTCTGGTTATATAATTATTTTTGAAATTTGGACCATTTAACTTATTCAAATGGCTTCTCTTCAAATGAAGAGGAATGTCCCAGAAAAGGAAGTTGAAAACATTACTTTAATATAAGAATGTTGCACAGCAAATTGTAAAGATTTGGAATAGGAGGATTTGCCCTGTAATACAGTTTATCTGTTTATTAATATACACCTAGATTACGAGTTTTGCGGTAGCCTTAAAAAGCAGTGTTGAGAGGTAGTGATGTCGTGAACCTAAAATTTTCGGTTCGCGAACGGCGGATTCGAACTTCCGGTATTGTTCGCGAACGCGTGAACCGCCATTGAATTCAATAGGCAGGCGAACTTTAAAACCTACAAGGACTCTTTCTGGCCACAATAGTGATGGAAAAGTTGTTTCAAGGGTACTAACACCTGGACTGTTGCATGCTGGAGGGGGATCCCTGGCAAAACTCCCATGGAAAATTACATAGTTGATGCAGAGTCTGCTTTTAAGCCATAATGGGTCTAAATCAACTAACATTCCCAAAGTGGCTGTCTCAAAACATCCCGGACAGAAGATAGATTGATAGTGATAGATAGGATAGATAGATATACATAGATTGATAGTTAGATAGAATCGATAGAAGAGAAATAGATAGATTTGTTAGATATATAATTACCCTAATAAATTCTAATAATCAAACATGCGTTTTTGGACCCAACTAGCTTGTGTTAATTAGTACTTTTCTTAGCACTTTAATCCCTGTTCCCCCCCCCCCCTATCGGGGGAGTTCTATATGGCCTGCCAGATTACCCTGAAAAATTATAATAATAAGACATGTGGTCTGCTACCTATTTTAACGGGGTTGTGTTTTAAGTACTACCATTCTTAGCACTTTAATCGCTGTAACTCCCCCTATTTGGTGAGGTCTATACGGCCTGGATGATTACCCATACAAAATATAATAATAAAATAATAAGACATCTGCTCTTGGTCTGCGACCCATGGTAACTATGTTGTGTTAATTAGTAATGTCCTTCGCATTTTAATAGCTGTTATTCATACTCACCCTATCGGTGGAGGTCTATATGGCCTGCATGATTACCCTTACAAA